>NC_079383.1:14664352-14856852 GCF_021018895.1 Seriola aureovittata
GAGAATTCAACATTATCAGCTGAGCCCTGCTCTGCACCCACAGGACCACGGACCACAAAGCAGTAACCACTAATGCTGAACAGATGTTCATCAGCTGCCGAAATGGGATGAACTCTTGCCGCACGGTGGCTGGTTTCATTGGGGCTTTAGCTGCATTAAGGCGTCACCGCAGTTTATTCGCCTGCTGCGGTATAAAAATCACATGATAACAAGGTAAACGGTCGTGACCTAAATTCAACGCCCGGTTCCACAGCAGGGGAGATAGGTTTGTAACATTTTGACACAAATTCTAAAACGGGATATGTGTGCATTAGGGGTGTTAGCACCAGGCTACTGTTTTTAATGTATCTGTGATTTGACCGAGATCTGGTAACTGATTCTCCTCTTTGCTCTCAGCTGGTGGAGTAAAAGTGCTTACGTGACCCATAAAAAGATTGAGGGGGATTGAGGGAGCTGTGTGGAGTTCCTGTGACTAACCCGGCTGCACAGATGGGCTATGTGGGAGGACAAGGTCAACAGATTTCTGAAAAATAAAAAGGAAGAACGAGAGATTGGCCTTACTCAGAATTGACAGTAACTTCCGTTTTCTTTTCTCTAACATAAGCGGGTATTTGGTATGAGGGTCATACGAGCTGGAAACCTTTATCTGTGGTGGACAGCAGTTTGGAACCTGCATTACCATATCATTAGCATTTTTCACAGGGGATATGATTTATCAAACCATACAGCAATCAGTGTGTTGGGGGGGGGATGATCAGCCAGGGGATAGGAGGACATATGGCTGGCTGATTAGACCAGCATTCACCTGCTGACTGAGATCTACATCCTGAATTAAGATGCCTTGGTCCCAGCAGGAGAGGGACGGCACCCAGAGCTGTTAAAACGCAACTGTTAGACATGCATCCCCTCAGCACGATCAAAATCCGGCTTATAATTCAGGGTCATGCCGCGCGAAGGAGGCGGCTCAGATAGGCAGCGTAACAGAAACATAATTCACAGGTTATATGTCCCAGGTTGTATACAACAGACTTGTTATGGTGTGTTTATGGAAGTGGCCCAGGCAGTGTGGGTCATTAGACCTAATCCTGTGTGTGTTGACAGTGGCTGTCTTATCCAGAGCCTTTTGATTGACTTAACACAGGTCATTTACTAAGTTGACCCATAAAGTAGCTCAGACGTGACTTACTTTCTATTGTATGAGCTTACAGATGGCTTTAATAATAACTGTTACTTTGTACTGTCACTTTAAGACTATGTAGCCTTTGGAAAAAAAAAAAAATCTTCACATTTTTCCGCTTACAAATGAAAAGTTTAATTTATAAGCTATAAAATGCAGCGTTCAGTGCACTCAAAGATTTTGCTGCTGTAGCCTTGCTTTGTCTGGTATGACCAGTAGCTTATGGTGGCTACAGGTAGCTAACGTTAGCAAACTTTTAGAGTGATATGACTGTGTAACTGACATTTCACAGTCATTTTGCTGTAATCGTGATTGTTTACTGTAGTGTTTACTGCATCATACTCCCTTGTGGTCACAGCGGCTACTGATTAACAAACGTTACAGAGTCTTGCTCTGACTCACAAAGTCACCGAACTGAGCTCAGTGATGTCGGTTACACAACCGTCCATCTAAACTTTGCTAACGTTATCTAATATTATCCTGTAGCGGCAAAACCTTTGGGTGTACTGAACTAAAGAAGGATGCATTTTGTTGCTTGTGAATTCAACTTCTCATTTTTTAAGAAGTTATTTCTTCTTTTAAAAGTTTCATAGTGTCATACTAAATATCATAAATACTAAAACAAGTCCTTCCACTTTTTTTTTTTACAGATTGCCAATAAGCGCATGGGGAATAAGGTATGGATAAAATCTTCTATTGGGGTATATGTACTTTTATATCACAACATATCTATATGTTTTTATAGAAAAAAAAAACAAAAACCGGCGGGAATGTCTGCTAATCCGATGAATTATTCACAAATAAAATCACGGTACTTCACATCACAGTGATGCAACAGTCCTGTAATCCAATATAGCCATAAAGCAGTCCTGATTATTGATTTGTGGCATTGCCTACAGAGGCCTAATACAGCCAGAGATATTAAAGGGATTGCAACTTTGGCATAAACAGTGCAGCAAATTTTTTGACAGTTGACAAATTTTTATTGTATGGTCATATCGCCCAATCCTGTTTACCATCTGTTTTGGAAGCAGGATTCTTCGCTCCTCTGATGAGAGGAGCGAAAAATCCCCCCCCCCCCTAAAAGCTGACCCTTCTTCTACAGGGCCTCCGCACAGTTAGAGTTACATTCCCTTAAGAGGACATGCCATCACTACTTATTACACACACGGGGAAAAGGCAGGGGAAAATAAGTAGGCCACGCTAGCATTATCTGTTTTTCATGGCGTGAAGTTGCTTCGGAGCAAAGCCGACAAGGGCTTCATGTCCGGTGGGGGATGTCAGAGGTGGTAAATAGACAGTGACATGTCTTAATGTATACTGAGCTGAGGAATGACACTTAGTATTAAAAATCCTGCCGCGCACAAGTATGAGTGCTGCGAGGAGCTGATTCGTTGCGATATTCCATATTTAACACAAAGTTATTCATATTCGGTCCTTTGAGGTTTATATTTGTCTGTTTTTTTGAAATTCTGACAGGTATTTTCCTCTTCATGAGCTTCCTAATTTTTTCTTTTTTTCTTTTTTTTTTTTGGAGGGGGTTTATTTTTGAATTAGTGCAGCAGCCGGGGAATGTCTTCAGTATGCTGATGTTCAGGTATGGTGAGAGCTGTCCAAGATAACAATCAGTCAGCAGATGGTCCGCTGACCTCCCCATATGTGATCAGGCTTTTTAGTAGAGGCGCTCTCAGAAGATCTCTCATTTACTGCCTATTATACTATCCGTGGCTCAGTGAATTAGAGTGATAGGCACTGGCACAGACTCGTCCTGTTGCAGTGTGTCCTATAGCTGATGTCTGAGAAACATGCCATAGCATAACAAAGGAGCGCTGAAAAACACGTCTGTAATCTGTGTTTCTCGTGTATCAACTGACCATGCACTGGGACTTGTGAAATTAAATTTGTCATTCAAATATTTGTGAAATATTAAGGGGAATTTCAAACAGGAAGGGACGGTCTTTTGTCTCTTAATCCTGATAATCTTTGTGAAATCCCTCAGTATCAACTTGCATTAAATATTCAACTTAGGATCCAGCTGGCCGTTATTAAATGTTAAAGGGGCGTAAGCCTAATTAGGCGAAGAAGTCCACTCCTGGGACAGTCCTGGGTGAGAGGCCTTCCTGCACATTCCCGACCACCATGCAAGAACGCAGCAGCTCCTGTGTAGCCCAGCCTCATTTAACCTCTTCCAGGGCTCTTTTCCCAGGGTTTAATTATTTAACAAGCACCAGCTTAGCTCAGGAACCGTGTGACTAAATGTTGCTGCTGTTTGCTGCAGCGCACGACTGTTTTGTCAAACTCTATAAAATACACGACTCAACTAGCGAGAGCAGACATTTGTCACCGAAGTGTCACTGCTTCAGACTGGTGGAACCGGCTGAAATGAGCACATGAGTCCACGTCTGTCACGTGTGGGTCAGTCACAGCGTCGCTCTGACTCAGCTCAATGATAGTGAACGGAAACAAAGAGGGAAAAGAGTTGTACTCTCACTGCTGTCACTGTACGGTTGTCACTGTTAATGTGTAGCCCTTCTTTACATGATCCGAGATCCTTGTTTCCAGGGAGAACACACGAGCAAGGGGGAGATAAAAAGTGAAAAAAAAAAAAAAAACTTCATACATTGTCCATTTTTCCATTATAACAGATACAATGGTGCATTCATCAGGCTACACTCAGTGCTAATTTCCCTGTAGGCAACATGCTCCATTTCACTCTCTGTGTCTGCCTTTAAAAAAGCCTAGCCCCCCACCCCTTCCCCCTCACCCCCACACATACCCCCCCAACCCCCCACCCCCACTCCATCTCCTATACTTCCTCCTGTTCAGCAAAATGCTGATATGCGCGTAAGAGTGCTTATTTTTCTCATCCATTACCAGATTAATTAACGTGTGGCTCTTGCCAATGCCCAGACGGATCCTCAATACTTCAAATGAGCTTAATCACCATGCACTCCCTAATCTCGTGCTAATTTAAAGAATTGCCTGGAACATACTGATGACTGGACTCTCCCAATTTTCTACCAGAAAGCTTTATCTGGAAAATCCCTGCGCTGACTGGTTCCACCATCAACCGCTCTACTGTATTTCATGTCGAGTAGAGCTATTTGACAGGGCTTTTTCGTTTGGATACGGTGCTTAAAGATTTCACTGTGTTCTGTGACATGTAATGCTCCCTGTGCATGGGGATAGGCTTGTGTTCTGGGGAGATAGTGCACCGCGCGCTGCCTTCTAAGACGCAGTGTGGTGTGTGTGCACACTAAGGCAGGCATTCTTGTAGCTCTTTGTTGTCCACATGTCATGATGGATTTGGTCATTGCCAGCAGTGAGCGAGACTGACACGAGAGCATGCAGTATGCCTCCAGGAAAACACAAGCTCAGCCTATTGTGCCTATTTCACAGCACTCATTCCCCACTGCAATATCCCACTGTCTAATATGCAGCAGGCTCACTGTAGAATAATGCAGATTAAATCAAAACCTGCATGCTTAAATCATATTACTCCTCAAGTGATATGCCATTTTCATCCTCTTTGATTCAAATTTGATTAATTGGTGCTTTATCTCCTCATTAATTGTTTACCATTGTGTGTTATTCTAGTATTCCCATGGCTAAATAATCTAAATGGGTGCTTATTCAAATGCATATAATGCTTCCAGGCTCATTTATCAGCTAATTCCAGAGGGGGACACGTGCCGAACTGGTATCTGTGAGACCAGAGGATGAGAGAATAAATAAATTATTAATAGATAGATGAATTTTGGATTGGTAAACATATTATTCCTGTGAATGTAAATATGCATAAACTGCACACTGAATGTTTTGTATCCAGGTGTTGGGCTACTCACAGCCTTCCCTGGGCCTTCGTACCTGGAGACTGGCAGCTGATGCCCGCTGTGCCCTGGGGTCCCGGTGCTCTGACCCACAATCCTCTGCTACTGTGTTACACTGAGTCCACAGAGAAAGCTATTAATCCTCTCCATACTCTCAAATCAGCCAGCTCATATTTGCATAAAGATATCAAAGAGACTGAAGGGGAGCAGTGCAGGGCTTAGGGTACATACACTGCAATATGCTTCTAGTGTCTGCCTGCTTAACAGTTTCCCTCTTCTCACCTGTTTCTTTTTCTTTCCTCGTTTTTTTTGTCCAGTTTCTAAACAGACGAGGTCCCTGGAGTCCTCTCTTGAGGATGTGCTTGTACAACAGCATGAGGATAGATCTGTTTTAAGTGGCAAATCGCCTGATTCATCAGCAAGGACAAAACCCCTATTGATGCCATCCATCTCTGACAATTGAAAAGCCTCCTGAATAAATCATTCATCCCGCTGTCAGTTAATGTAACGTGCGAACAACATGCATGCACAAGACACTTAATGGATCCTCGACGGAGGGAAATAGCTGGGAATCGACCCATCCTTGCTGCCCTTGTGTGTGTGCGTGTGTTTGTGTGTGTGTGTGTGTTTGGGGAGGGGTGCGTTTGCGTGCATGTGTGTTTGCGGAGGAGAATGGCATTGGCCTTGTCTTTGGTTTATGCGTGGCTGACTGGGTTCAGGCCTGAGGCCAGTTCGAGAGAGAGAGTGGGGTCACATTCTGCTGCTACTGGGTGGAAGCCCACTGGATTGCCCCTGCCGTGCTGCAAACACCCCCAAGGCTCAGGCAGGGGGACAGGAGTATGTGTGCAGCCCCCCCATGCCCCAACCCACACACACACACATATACCCCCCGCCCCCTCCAGCACCATCTGCTACCCCACTACTGAGCCACCCAGGATGGGGCCTGAGGAGGGGCAGCTGGGGGTGCTGTAGGGGAGGAAGGACTTAAAGTAGCCTCAGCACTGGCTGTCTCCTTCACATGTATCCTGCAGGATTCTGTTCAACAAGATGTGCTCAGACCTGTGCACAAAACCCAGAGCGTGCAGTTTGCAGTATTGGACATTAGATCCTGATTAACACAATGTGGAAAATGTAATGGGCTGTGTAGACTCCTGCTGAGATCAGGATAGAATTACTAAGGAAGGGGCAACACAATGTAATCCTGCTTTCACAATACAAGCGTGCACTGGTCCCTTACAACAGCCACCGGGGGAGGGACTGATGATTGTTCATTAGCAAACTCAGTTGGAGCCTGCACTCCAACCATCCTACTGAACATCCCGGATTAGATTCTGTTCTTTCCCGCAGCTGAACCTGACGCACAGTCAGTAGCGAAACCGGAGATGCAACATCAACTTGATGCTGAGATATGGTGGTGTAAGGGAAACCAGTCTTCCTTTTGTTTGTAAACAAAGGAAGGTTTATTTCATGGGGTGCGAGCACAGTCGGTTCCGTTTTTTTAATTTTTTTTTTTTTTTTTCACACAGTTGCATGTGAGAGTGCGTCTGCGAGCACACACGGCTCTTGAGCAGGGCCTAAAGTCATTAATGTTAATGTGTGTGTGCATCCCTCACTATTCCCTGCGCGTCTCTATATATAGGGCTGTAATGATAGCCAGCTCGGGGAGATGAGAGTAGTGAATTAATAAGCCTTAGTAGAAGATCTCTGCACCGTCTCTAGACAATGCCGGGGCTCTCTGTGGAAAAGCAGCAGAGATGAGATGTTAAGAGACTTTTTTTTTTTTTTTTTTTCTCATTTCTTTTTCGGCTTTTCCACTGAAAGCTGAAAATGAATTGATTTCTGGTGGAGGCACAAATGGTTCCATTTTAGTTTGAAAATTAATTTCTGTTTCAGACCCGTCTTGAAATTCTGAAGCAAATGTCTGATTTATTGATGAGCCTGGGGAGCAGAGTAGCATGGGTCACATTATGATGAAAGGGGTTATAGAGTTAAATTAAGGATTAAGTTGTATTGCCATCAGCATAAGAGAATAATAATGACCTGGTATGACTGATTCAAACAGGAGCAACAAGGTTGACAACTTTTACATTATTCCTAAATATAGAAGGAAAGGAGGCAAATAATTAATTAATTGATTCATTAATTATTAATTGTATTAATATGATGAGAATTAAGGAATTGGTGAAAGGATGAAGCTGTTAAGCAGCTTCAAGTTCCATTAAAGGAAGAGACAATATTTTCTCTGTCCCAGTGTTACCTTTAGTCAGTGTGATTTGAGGACAGGACCCCTCCCCATGTTTCCACTGCTGTGATGCTAAGTCAGATGAGCCAACGTCCAACCAGAGAGGGTGAGCTGAGGATAAGATGCCCTAGTTGCTAGGAGTGATTGACTGTCTCTGTCTCCCCTGGCAGAGTGGGTGTGTGCGTGTGTGTGTGTGTGTGTGTCTGTGTGTGTGTGTGTGTGTGTGTGTGTGTGAGAGAGCTTTATGACATGCAGCGTATTGTCCCTGGAGCTTGGAGCTGCAGCAGCCACAGTCCAGCTTCCTGTGATCTGGCGACTGGGTGGCAAATGTGTAGCCTCCCTGTTAGCAACATCATATCTCCCAGTTATGTGTATGTGGGTGGCTGCCGGAGCATGACGGGTTCATGGGAATGTTCGGGACAGTATTATCTCCAGACGTTTTGATTGCAGTGCAAAGTCACTTCATGAAAACATTATTTAAAATGGTAAAAGGTCTGTTGTATAAGATAAATCATACAGTGAGATGTTAAGGGAAGCCGTAGGAGGATTCACCCTGCCTGAACTTTGGTCAGCTGTAACCAGTGGTCACAGGTTTCCATTCAAATATAATGAAGTGGTGCCAGTGACCTTCTACTCAGCCCTGCACACACAAACTCTGAAATACAGATAACGTGCTGTAAACACAAATATAACGTCAATAAGCAAATAAAACATCTTTGTTTAAGGTTTGGGTTTGAAAGGGAAAAAAAGTTTTCAACCTCATTTATAAGAAGACAACTTTATTGGTATAGAAGATCTATAATTGAGTGCAACAGAGTAAGTAAGAGGAAAAAAATGACAGCACAGTATCAGTGCAGCACATGATATAGATTAATAGTCCTAAATTGAATTGAAGAGAAGACAGAAAAGCCTTTTGAGCGCCTCAGCATGACCTGTCAGTTGGCTTCAGGTTATTGAATTGAAGTCAAATTTGCGTATGCCCACCTCACACTCCAACCACAGAGCTTTTACTTCCCACCATGCTATATCTTAATATTAACCTTGAGTCGTCTCTATAATCCCTCTGCAGTGAGAAAAGAACATTCTGGTGGAGCGAGCTCTACATTTGAATTGAACATTTGCACTTTAAGACAGCGTGATCTTTTATCATTTCTGCCAAACAGACTGACCTTTTTTTTTTCTTTTTTTTTTTAAACAAAATTGATGTCCAGTTCCAGTCTCAAGTCCAAACTGGATTGGCCCCATCTGGAGGTCACGACCCCTCTCCCTGGTCACTTAAGTCAGTGATTTTGTGACACAGGCCTTCAATCCAGACAAAATGGAGAGCTGTTGTTTTTTTTTTTTTGGTAGCCAGCGCCTCTCCAGGCATCTGCCATTAACATTCAACCGAGCAAAGTCACATTCAGACGCTAATCAATTGATCAATATTTGCTCCTCCGTTGCATTTACTGCAAAGTGAGTCTAACAATTTCTAATGTAGCCCCCACTGCTGTGTTTGCTAATATGCGCAGTTTGTCCTCAAAGGTCCAGCGGTGACGTAGAAATGAGTAATGTCTTTTATTTGACAGGCGTTTTAGGTTGCAGCGGGTTATGTTCCCGGCACAGATTATGCGAGCTATGTTGTGTGCACCTGAGGATGTCCGGAGAGCAGGCCAGAACAGACAGTCCTCACCTGTTTGCTTTGTGTTGACCATCTGTTAGGAGGACCAGCTTTACAATACCTGTGATAGCAGGATTAGCGTTGTGAATCCTTTGCTTACAGCCATAAAGTGAATGGCTGAGACTGATATCCACTGGGACAAACACGGGGGGGGGGTAAATTATGCTAACATGCTAGCATTTTTATTAGCTTGCTCATTTCATAACATTTGATTCTGTGTAATGCAGCAGCAGTGTGACAACAGAGGCTACCTGGAAGTGAGCAGGAGCGGCACCAGGAGACCAAAACCCGCCATGTAGTCCGTCCTCTGTGAGGTATTTAAGCCTCATTCTTCTCTTGCCACAAGAACCTTTTATTCCAGGCCTCCCACCGACTCCAGCCACACCAGCTCTTAGTTTTTCAAAGAGACCTTAATCATTTTAATATGAAAGCTGCTAAGTACCCCCAATAATCACTTTGATGAAATGGAGGACATTTTAAACAGGCCCCCCCACCCCCCTTGCTGCAGTTCAGCTTTTCACCCCTGCCTTTCATCAGTCTTTTCATCATTTCAGCTCCATTGACTAATGCTAGATCCTGATATGCCATGTAATTTACAACCTTTCAGCCTTTCCTAACTCCATCTCCATTCATCTCTCTCTTTGGCTTTGTCTCACCTTTTTAAATCCAAGTGACCAATCTGGTAAATTTTAGCTTAATTGGTTTTTTTTTGGTTTTTTCCTGGACATTTTTATTTCATGTGTTACTTAGAGTATTTGTTAATGACAATTCAACAAAAAAAAAAGAATGAACAGAGTGAATGAATACTGGATCTGCATTCGTTCAGACACCGGGACGTCGCTCTGTGTCTGCTGGATGTGAAGGAGGAAACTGTTTGACAACACATTCGCCTGAAAAGGTTGATAGAGCTGTTTATATTTCAGAGATTGTGTCTGCTTTAGAGTCTCCCTGCTTTTTCAGAAATCACTTATTGCAGCCTTCAAGTTTATTCAGCGATTTTCAAAGGCTGTGCATCACCAAATGCTCGTCCCGCAATTTGAGCATTAGCTGTGGTCCAGTGGGCTGTCCCGTGAAAAAGTAGCAGTCAACAAAGTCTAAATTCACCTACTTTCAGAGTTCACGCTGTACCAGCTTGAGCTCTTGCAGAATCTAGGACAAGGTTTGTCTTTATCTGCAGACCAGAACTGGAGCAAAAGTGGCAGTGACTGAGTTGGAGTGGGCTCATGTTCTCTTGCAAAATACCGTCGTTTTCCCAGCGGTTGGCGGAAAGATAAAGAAGTCGGTGCTGTTGTTATGATTTCCCCGCAGCCTCACATATGAATCAATGACCTGCTGTTCTCGAAACCAGGCCTGTCATCTCTTAGTTAGAGAGACCATTTTTACATTTAAGGCTGTGTGTGTGTGTGTGTGTGTGTGTGTGTGTGTGTGTGTGTGTGTGTGTACCCGTCATAGTTATATATAGATATGTATAAATCTTTTTTCAAACTACACATAATCGTAATATACTTTGTCATCAGTAATTGTATATCCTTGTGATGGAGCCCTCCTTTATGTTATATGCCTTTTGTATTGAAGGTTTACAGTAAATGTACATATAAAGTACTGTTTATCAAATATCCTGTTTTCAAAATATGCGAGCAGAGATTATTGATTATTGATTTATAGGTGTGTTCTACTTGTTGCATTAGTATGATAATGATGAAGTACAAGCAAGTGCAGGAAAAATAGTATATTGTGCTAAGGATGGGTAAGTATAACTTTTATTTTCTGTTTAATATTAGGCGGGACCCTGCATGGTTGATATCCAACAGGTTGTTCCAGTCTAATGTTATCCTGAATCAAATACACTCACTTTTCAACTGGTGTAAAGATGTCTCATATTTTGTGAATATGAATGATATAGTAAACTGCTCACCTTGTTAGTGGGCGGAGTAGTGAAAGAAATACGTGAAGGAGCAAAAAGCTCAGTTCCCCTTTCAGTTACATTGGAAATCCTATAGTCATGATGAACTTGGCTGTTTTTGTTCCAAGAGGAATTTATGCATGCGAAGTCACACTCTTGCTTCCTCTCAAATCCAGTCTATCCTATAGCCACAATGAGAGTGATAGAAAGCAAGTAGTGCAAATGAGCCTTTGTTGACTTATTTATCACCTCTTGTGTGTTACCTTGGTATCTCTCTCTGCCTTTTGGCAGTTGCACTGCCTTGTGGTTTATTTATACCACATCTCATCATTTATTAAAAACTCAGTCAGTGGGGCAGGCGAAAGAGCATTAGGGAGTGAAGTCGACAGGCTGCTCGGGAATCATCCTTCCCTCGTGCCAAGTGGGGCTCCTCCTGCCCTCGCGCTTTGCAGCGAGCGCCAAAAGCCTACAGAGGCAGAAAGACAAAGGGAGGACGGTCAGGAATGCCAGTGAGCGTCTGTCTTCTAAGGAAAATAAAAATTGCTCCCATCTGATATTAGGATCTTATAAAGGATTTTTTAGAAATCTGGGGTCTAATTATATTATATTCATTTTTGGAAAAAATGCTTTTTGTTCTCTGATGAGAAACATCAGATGAGAAGCTGAGCAAACACGTCTTTGCCAAGCAGACAAACAGCTACATCTGCTCTGCTAAGAATATGAAAACTATATAAAACATCAAGAAAAGTCCAGAAGTTTCCATAACTGTCAGTGGACATTTATTGTGTGCAGAAGTTCCTGTTTTCGGTGGTAAGAAAGAAAAATTTTGAAAAAGCTGAGGCCTAGCGGAGTATTTTGACGATATCTACTTCACTTTTCCTCTGGAGGAAGTTTCTTGTTTTGAAATAGGCTTTTGTGTCATTCACAAAGCAATCTGAGGATTCATTTAAAAATCAGTAATATTAATTAATAGACTATTATGTATTATGACAGATGTCCTTTTTTTTTTACACAGGGGATGTGAGCACACTGGACCCAAACCTCAAAAGTCTGAAAATCCCCATGCCTAGATACACCTAGCTATTGTAGGGGTAAGTCACGAAAATATGTTTTCTTTCAATTTGTGTGAACTGACCCTTTAATGATCCATGCATTCCTCTCCATGCCTCCCCATTGTCCAGAGAGCGGGGAGGACCAACAAAGCACAATAAAAATTCTTAAAATTTCCCAAACATCAATGAGAAAGCACAGACCCTGTGGTAACCTCAGTGAGGAATGTCACACCAGTGTCAGACACCGCTTGAAGAGATGGAACAGGACAGGACCAACGATGCCGGTCGTCCCTCAGCAAAATCTCAGACCTGCAGCTGTGGGAAAGGAAGTGGCTGTGCGTGTGTCTATTTAAACACCGGTGTAACCTGGAACGGTGCGAGTCTGCGACTGTGCCCGGGAACGCTCCTGTTCTGCGGTGCAGACATTTTTATCGGTTTGATACTAATAGATGACAGTACAACACACCATCACTTGCACGTATTTGATTGGCAAACACAGCGCATTGCAGGATGGCGTTGCATGATGTTTTTTTTGCCAGAGCTTTCTGCTTTTTTCTGTCTGAACACGACCTTATCCTTGTGACAGAGTAGCCACCTGTCCGGGGTTTTGTCCAAAGCCTGTTTGAATAAACTCCTGGATAAAAGAATTTAGTACATTTTATAATTTCTGATTCTTGATTGGTTGGTATATATTTTTACTGATGGTATATTCTTTGATTTTCAAAGTCAGAATATAGCAACTTTTAATATTTCTGTCTTTGGAAACTTGCAGCAGTCTTATCAAAAAAAGAGAAACTGAGGCAGATAGCAATGTTCGCTGATACTCTCCACCCTCGCCCACAAATCTGAGCAGGGACAGTGAGATGAATGGGCTGAAAGCAACACAACTGCACCATTTTTCTCCGGGATTGTCTCATATTTCTACAAACATAAACTCCTTGTCCTTGGAATAAATTTAAAAGATGCTCCAATCACATAAAATTTCCTCACGGGGCATTTTTAATCCAGCAGCACATTCTGGAGAGTCGCTTTGAAAATGTATTTAAGGCCTAAGACAAACTTTGATTATGTAATTTAAGCTCTGCACTCCAATGACCTTTGGCCGACGGTGTCCTTTGGACACCCACAGCACCTGGCTGCAAGCTGCCGACTCACCATTTAAGGCATGCCTTCCCTGTGGTCTGGTACAGACTGCTGTTCCTCTTGCAGGAGCAATCAGCTGTCGTGACGGACAGACAGATAAGAGGACTGATATAGATAGCAGAGAGAGGGAGAGAAAGAGAGAGAGAGAGAGTAAATAATCACTTTGCTCAGATTTTTTTGTTCGTTGTGTGTCTAGTTTTCCAGCCAAAGTGTTGAGACATATCAGGATCATATCTTGATGAATCACAGTGCAGAGAGGCTCAGTAGATCATAACCACTTTTGATTGAGTGGGATTTTGAAAGCAGGGGAAAGGTGACGATGCTGAAGGGCTCATTAAAATAACTAAACTGGTTAATGCATTTACTCTGGACACAGTCTGTGGAGGAGCTTATTTTGTCCTAATGTATGGATGTTCAGGGGTCTCCTTTTGATCTGTGTGAATAGAGGAGCATCAAAGGAAGCAGAGGGTGCTCTCTGACTGTGTCTGTGTGGGTGTGTGAGTGCGAGAGAGAGAGAGAGAGAGAGTAATGAATGGGGAGTAATCTCATCGTAAGGAAATTGTTTAACATACAGTAGTTCTGCCGCCTGATGGATGTGCCACCCTCTGCATGAATTGCCACTCTAACATTTTAATAATCACCAGTTACTATCGTTAAGGTAGTCATTACGCCTTACCTCCAGTGTCACACTATTTCAGTGCTGCATTGGCCGTGTGCTGAAACAGGACATGATTGAGAAAAGGCTGCCTGTGTTTTCTCTGCACAATGTGAATGTTGGAGCTAAGACATTCCCATTTCCCTCTCTGCAGTTGAAAGTGCTGTCCATGCCATATTTACATTTATAATGATAAGTAGTGTTACCTTCCCTCTGTGGTAAGATACTTCATAGACCTACAGAAAATCTCGTCTGAGGGCAATTACAGCGCATAGTGTCTTGAAAATGTTACATTACATTCATTTGGCAAATGTCAACTCAGTGAGCACACAGGGGGGAACATGGAGGCACAGTTGGCACCCACCACTGCAGAGGCAGGGATTCTTTTTTCCCCAGTAATGATACCTCCAGTTTGGTTGCGCTTTTCAGTGTACACAATTGGCCGTTGTCAAGGTTGTAGGGGAAACGGGATGGAGGGCCCAAATACAGGCAACAAAATCAGTAGATGCGGATCAGAGACTTATTTGCAAAGAAAAGAAGTCCACTCAGGTGAGGCAGGGAATCCGAAGTCCTTAAAGTAAGGCCAAGACTCAGGAACATCAAAACACGCAGCACAGCGAGACACCAGGGAAACACAGCAGACGCACTGAGGGGAAAGACGGAGACTTAAATACTCGAGGGTAACTGACACGGGTGAAACACATCAGCGCAGGACAGACAATCACAGTGGCGGGGGAAACTAGACAAACACGGGAAGTAAAACGAAGGGCGGACGCACAAGGTAGGTTACGAGTGTCATAGATACCACAGGACTTGTGACATTTATTTTAAAGGGAATTTGGGGAGACAGAGAAAGGCGGGGTTTTTTCTTATGCTTACAGTGAGCACATATTGTTCTAATTTACTTGAGCATACATTACAGACACATGACTAATGTTATTTATACGGCAGCCTGGTAACACTGCTTTGACATTTGATCTGAAATACTGATTGCCTACAGTCATGCTGCTGCTGCGGACTGACCAGGTGTCAGTAGATAAGATCAGGACATCAGTTGTTGTTGATGAGGTTCCGCCTCCTGCTCTGTAGACTTCTGGTTTCCTTTCCCCTGGCTGTCTGCCAAGTTACCTAGTAGCAGGCAGAGGGAAAACAAAACAGATCCTTTTTCCCTCTCCTCGCTTTCTGACTTCTTTGAAGTTTCCACGGCATCAGCAGAATTGGAAAAAAAAACTAAAAAAAAAAAAAAAAACACATGGGAGTGTTCATCAGGAAACCCCACCTTCCCCCTTGCCATGTTGTTGACTTCTCGCTAATTTTAAGGGCTTGGTCTCGTATTTTCCAGTCTATGGTTTTACACACTGACATCATACATTCCATTTGCGAAAATCACCGCCTGAAGCAGACATACTTGCTTCAGTGTGTGTGTGTGTGTGTGTGTGTATGTGTGTGATGTAAACCATGTAATTATCTGCTATCGACACATACTTCACAGCAGATGAGACACAGGTCTGGCTGTTCGAAATCCTGAGAGTCATCACTCGTTAGCTCCACATGATGTAATTCAGCTTTTTAAAAGACCTTTCCTGGCCTCCCTCTTCTGAAGGAATTGATTATGTATCAGTTACAGATTTCATGGTTTTCCTTCATGCATTTTCATAGGACATTGTGTTCTGATGCGTCCGTTGTGTTGCTTTGATATCGCAGCTGAAATAGCCAGACTAATGCCAGCAATAACTTGGGGAAGATTTAAGGGCTAACATTGGGAAAGCCATCCAGTGTGTCTTTTCTGCCAGAGGGAAAGAGCCTTAGAATAACAGGCTTAAGATTAAGGAGGAAATATTTTCTGCTTTCGCTCACTGTTAGTACAGCTCACAAGAATTTTTCAGCGGGAAAGAAGTCAAAATATTCAATGTGGCTGATGGTGATGGGTAACAGGGAAAAGATTTACAAAAAAAGCTGAGTGACAGTGCAGCCTTTCCAGATTGTAAGATGATCCTTTTTTCTTTTTCTTTTTTTTTTTTGACTGAGGGGGAAAAACAGGGAACTTTCTGTTCTTAAGTAGAACAGAACTGAGAATTTTTCATGATTTCAAAATGTCATAGCAGGTAAAGCTCAGCAGGAATTAAAAACTTAATGAAGGCTGCATTCCAGGTAGGTGTGCCAGTCACACCTATCATTAATAAATGTTTTGAATACGCCTGTGCGTTTCCCACTGTTCAAGTTCATGCGTGTGTCTGCATTTTAAAAAGCCCATTTAAAATTAATCCCTAAAGAATTAGATATAAAAACCAAATCAAAACTGTATAGTGATTTAGTGTTGACTGAAGTAGAAGTATATCTGGTCTGTTACGTGTGTGTGAGACGAGCAACTGAAAAACACGGCTGCAGTTATACTTCACTTCCCTGCTTTGAAACACACTTTTATAAAAAAAGAAAAAAAGCCAAAGAGGACAGAGAGTTTACAGTCGTGCTAGCAGCTCTGTGAGGCTGCACTACAGCACAGCTCTGCTTTAAACTAAATGCTACTATCAAGCTGATTTTTTTACCATATTCATCATCTTGGTTTAGCCTGTTAGCATGCTAACATTTGCTAAACCGCACAAATTAAATTTGACCCGATGGTGGCGCTAGAGGAAACGACGGTTACCAAAATTATCGGTCTATCCTCGAGGGACCTTGAATACCTGTAGCAAGCTCTAATGCAGTCTATCCAGCCGCTTTCAAGATATTTTATATATATTTATATGTATATTTCACTCTTAACCGCATATGTCAACCGCACGGTAGCGCTAGAGGAAAGGTCAGAATCAGTGGGCTTCATTTTCTGGGGATCATGAATGTCAGCACGAAAATTCCCTGGGAATCCATCCAGTGGTCGTCGAGAGATTTCAGTCTCAACCAAAGTGATCCACGTACAGAACCCTGCAACTAGCATGGCGTTAAAAATGCTAGTTGTGACTGGACTGTCCGGTTTCATGTTTTAAAACTCAAGTTGTGGCAGCAGCAGCAGCTGAGAAAAATTCCTCTGTGGTTTTATCAGGGACTTTCCTCAAACTTGTTTTTGAGGCAAATAAATGATTCACGTACTTTCTATGAAATTTTTTTAAATTTCTTTTTTAAGTTTGATGGTTCAATTCTCCGGTCTATGAAAATTAGGTCGTTTTGTCTCCTTGTTGTAGGATGTTATTTGTTTTATTTAGTAGTTCATTTATGCGCAACGCCTCACAGGGGATTTCTGTTGAAGGGCCCGACCCTGCAGCTGGGCCAGTTTATGTGATGTAGACTGCCAGGTGGTAATGAAGCAACTGGAAAACCCACAGTTAACCCACAAACGCTCACTCTTGGTGAGATGCTTGAAGTTCTTTCTGTCAGTTGTTTTGACATGTCCACATTTGTGCTCAGTTGAGAACAATAGATTTATTCGATGTTTTCCAATACTCTTAATATTGGGATTGTTATAATATGAGGTCTTTTTTTTTTTTTGAATGAGGCCGTTTTGTGGATACATTTTAAACTAAAAAAACAAGGTTGCATGAAACTGCTTTTTGTCATTCAGAGCACATGATGCAAGTGTGATTTTATTTTAAACTTAAAGTAAGTATTTCTTCATCCATCAGAATCTTGCCAGGAGCAAACGTGGGAGTTGAGTTAGTGTCACTTCGCCATAATCATCATACGCTAGTTTAAAATAACATACAGATTTGAAAACCCCCCAATTAGAGTGCAAGGCCCTGTTGTCACCGTGCACCAAATCTGTCACACTAATCACAATCTTGTGAATTAGGAGCACTTGTTCTCCTTCCTTCTTCCCCTTGACAACTGTCTGTCTTTACCATTTGTTTTCTTCTCCTTTCTTTAAAAGAAAAAAAAAAAAAAGCTGAGGTGTGTTTTATTCCCAGCACCCTGCCGTAGCATGTTTATCATTTGCACTTCAGACCTCAGCGTATCTGCTTCAATACTTTCGTGTATTCAGAGGATTTCAAATGAGTCTCCCATCCACCCCCCCCACCCCACCCCTTTGCTGAAAAGTCGCTCCCAGGGCTGATCTGATGCAGACCACATGCAGAGCTTGTGTATGATGGTATTGACTTTACATTCAGTGTGCTTTTTCTCCCAGGGCTTCCCTTGGAGAGGTAAAATAGGGTTGGCAACAGTCTTTTGCCTCATGCAATACCTCACAGTGAGTTTCGGCATGCGGTACGGATTTATGGATTTGTTTTGGGATGTGAAACAGGTTTAAGCAGTGGTGACAATGTGCAGATTTGACTGAGAACCCGTCTAGTTGACGAGAACAAAAGTGCACACAAACCAGCACAGGGTATAAATTGCCAGCTCTGCTTTTTATGTCGCAGTTGTGATTCCCAAACATACTCTCCCAGTGATGTCAACGTGCCTGTGTGAATGGTGATGTCATCTTAAAAAAAGAAAAGGGTCGGAGCTCGCCGGAGAGCGTCGCCAACACAAGACTGTCTAGGAGCCAGAGCATTAGCATAGAGGCTAGACAGGTCCACTTCCAAACCCAATCACCCGAGCTGTCATCTTTCTGCCACCGCTGCTTGTTGCTCCGAGCCCCTGCCAGGGCTCAGTCTCAAAATAACTACAAAATAATATTCAAAGAAATGGCTGTATTCCATAAAGATATTTCCCCTGCAGAGCTCATCTCTCTGCCTCGCTGTAATTGGGGTGTGACCTAAATATCTGACTGAAGCTGCACTTGAGCGAGTCTGCAGCCTCATTGACCTACATATGGGGAGAACATTGGTAAAGCATTGCAGGAATCGATACGCCGCAACGTCCCTCGCACTCGGCAACCGGTGTCGTCATTGTGAATGGAATACATTTTTGTTGTGATTGTCATGGTGAGATGGTGATTAAGATTCAGAGTGTTACTGTATACAGTGGTAAACGCAGGATGTCTGGGGTTTGCTGTCAACCTGTTGGCTGGCTGCAAAAGTTCAACAGATTACTACTACATTCCTGCAGTTTTTTCATGGAGGGCTTTAAAACTGACAATAAAACATTTCCTCTTGATTTCCAGATTTGTTTATGCTCACTGAACTTTAGTTACAGCTCGTCCTCGTTGGGGTGGCTGTGTCAGCTGCTTTTCAAAGAACAAACAGTATGTTTCAGAACGGCTAACAGCAAACCTCTCAAGTTTACTTTTGACCTATTTAGGATTTTCTCACTCACTGTTTCAGTGTCATTGACTGGAGTTTGTGTGTGTGTGTGTGTGTGTGTGTGTGTGTGTTCCAGACCTTTTGTGGTTTTAACACAACGTTGTTGGTATCCCTGCCCTTCTTTTGAGCCGTGCATGGAGTAGATTGAAGATGACTCTGCACAGATTACGTCTCACACAGAGTCAGCGATAGTATCATATTTGCCTGCAGATAGCGTTGATGACTGACAACAGATATGTTGACAGACAGAGACACTGCATCTCTAAAAAAAGTGATTTTAAGTAAGTTTTTAATAGAAAATATACTTAAAAACCAGAGACAAATGATTGTTGAACTTTTGCGTAATGCATTTAAAATTATTTCTATTTATCTGCACAATAAGAGGTGAATTGCATCATTAAAATACATTTTATCAACATATTTACATAGCAGTGAGGTGGCTAATCTGTCCCTATATTCAGATAGGCATAGAACCTTTGTTAGCATATCAAAACAAAATGTCCTATATATGTTTTATTTCAGAAGAAAGACGGGATTTAAGTCTGTTTTAAATGTAGAAATGAACTGTTGAGACTTTATCAGCACAGAAAAGGCCTAAAATTAAAACAAAGAGAGACAAAGGATGGTTTCAAAATTCATTAGGGCTATTCCCTGTGGTTTTGTAATTGATCGTGACAGATCCACCTCCTGTTGATGACAGCCTCTTTCCTACTGTGAGCCCCTCAGTGAGTGGGATTGATTTAGGACTTCCTCCACGCTCTTCTCCTCAGCCTTGGCAACAACAATAAAACTGGCTCCAGACTGATGTTCATGTGTTTTTACCCCTCCAGGGGTAACCAGGCTTGGTGTGGTTTACACGTGCCCTGTAATTAGGAAACATCCTCTGGGTCCTGTAATGTCCATGAATTCGGAATTGTTTAGTGAGGAGATGACCAGCGCCGTCACATAAAGTTTAGAGACACTGTAGGAATAAATGTATGTTTTACAGCACGTAGACACGGGGTTTCTCAGCTCTTTTAATTACAAGGCTGTCTTCAGCAGGGCACTTTATCATGGGCCAGAACTAAAGGTCGGGCTAATTAGAGGTGTGGCAACTTGTGGCTGTTTTTTAAGTGATGGTTGGTTCCATGTGAGGTATTAGATTTGACTATACATTTCTGATGTAAACATATTTTGGAGCGCACTAGTGTTATTTAACACACAACTCTCTCAATGAGGCATTCAAAAAGTATATCAAGATATTCAGTGACATAAATTCTGAATTTGTATTTTTTGGGGTTTTGTTTCTTTGTTTGTTTGTTTTTGATATAACTAGCAGCATTGTTCTATGGATGATAATGTAGGTCTGTCTGTCTGTCTGTCTTACAGTCGGTTTGTCCCCAGAGGATGAAACCTGCTGACTTTGACGATTTCCTGGCTTTTCCTCTTGAGATTCACATTTATAGATTTGTGTGAAATGTCTTGACAACTAGTGGATGGACTGGTGCACACACTCATGTTCCTCTCAGGATGAATTGTAATAACTATGGTGACCCTATGACTTTTCCTCTTATGTCATCATCAGGTCTGAATTGTCCTACTTAAGTACTTTGACTTCCGTCCAAGTACCTGCCATCGTCCTCGTCTGTACCTCTGTTTTTAGCAAAGGTTCTCATGCTAACATGTGACCTAATATGGTAAACATTATACTTGCTGAACGTCAGCATGTTAGCATTGTCATTGTGGTCATGTTAGCATGCTGTGGTTAGCATTTATTGTAGATCAAAGCCACTCCAGCAGTATAGCCTCACAGAGACTCCCTGTTTACTATACAGCGCATTATATTTCCCCTTGCCATTTTACATGAGAGTCTGAATTCTGAGAGTGAATTTTATGCATTATACAGTATGGTGCCATCATAAATTTACAGTGGAGTTCAAAAAGAAGTATTGCCTGTGGGATGTGTGCTACTTTATGCTTACACAAATAATAATGCAATGCACATTTATGCACAATGCAATGCATCACATTTTATAGATGCAAAAATTGCTGTCATGTGAGTCAAAACTAGATTGTGAAAATGCAAAATTACAATGTTTGATAAGAGTCCAAAATCACAATTTATTCATCTGTATAGAGTAAACTTTTTTTTCTGCTATGACAAATTGAAACATAAACGATAGCTCCATTTGAATGTGTTTAAATTGTACTTAAAAGTGGCAACTGTTACATCTAATTTGCAAAACCTCGCACGGACCTTTCTGCTCTCTTAGCTCTGACAGAATCTGGAAGTCAAATTCTTTGTGCACCTTCAGGGAATTGATTTTATTGATTGCGTATGGATCACATAATGCATGGGGGAAATCAATAATCACGGCTGCACAGAGAAATGACAATGTATACTTAAATGGTTTTTGTATTTTGTTCTATTTATGGGGCACGCACTGGAAAATAAGACGTAAAAGTGGTTAACGTTGAGTCGTGATAAATCCTGAAACTTCAATTTATTAGTCTTCCTTTTGAGAGTAATAATTAGTTCCTGGATATTACTCATTCCCATCAGTCGGCGTCACTAATTGTTTCAATCAGATTTCCTCCTCATCCCTTTTCCTCTGCTCTTACATAACATCTCTGTTGTACCATAAAGTGTGATTATTTACACGTGATCTAAGCAGCGAATGATTGTCTGGGCTCTTTCACTGTTAGGAAGTCGCTGTTTCTCTGACCAGCAGCCAGAATTACAGGCAGGAAATTGAGAGCAGAATTGGTGCCAGAGGGTGTGTTTGTGTGTGTGTGTGTGTGTGTGTGTGTGTGTGTGTGTGTGTGTGTGTGTGTGTGTGTGTGTGTGTGTGTTTTGTGGAGACAGCAAGTTGGATTGTGGATCCCGTACCCCGCTCGGCGCCATGAGGCCCACGCACAGGAAGCTTCTCCTGCTAAATACAGCTGACCCCCCCTCCCTCCCCTCCCTCCCCTCCTCCCTCCCCTCCTCCATCTACAGGTCTGCTGCACACTGAGAGCTGAACAGAGAACAGACAGTGATAGTAGCCTCCTTTTCGTCCCTTCTGCTAATTCCCTATCCCTCCATCCCTCCACAGCTGTGAGTTTTAATGAGCTCTCAGTTTTCGGCTTTGTTGTATCTCATTGTTTTCAGATCATATATTTCAATCTGTAAATGTCCATGACCACGATCTGACCCCTCTCTATAATCACACAGACGCACAGCTTCACTCAAAACCCCCCCGACCCTCTGTGAGCAGAGACCCTGTAAAAAGCGGGACGTGGTCTGCGGCGTTGGAAACAGGATTCTTTACGACTTCTCTCTTCTTTCATGGGTTGCCGTCGTAGTTACACCCTTTCTTTTCCTTTTTGGGGATCCTGTGCGAGGCTCGGTGAAATTAAGCCCTGAGCACATCTCTGTACCAACACCTTGGTCCATAATGTCCTTACTTTCCACAGTTGGTTATTTTTTCTAATCCTAAAAACCAGAACAGACCGGGAAAGCAACAGTAATCTCAGCAGAGTGCTGTCTAACTGGCGGCATGTCAATCTCCTCTCCTTTGAATCAATGAGAATACTGTGCATCAGCACTCTGCAACCACCAAGTAATTTGGTGGCATGAAATTTTGGATTTAGCTTCGGACAAATGGGACCTTTTTTTTTTTTTTTTGGCTGTTTCCAGGACCTGTTAGCAATAACTGCAGATCGTTCAAGTCGTTTGCACTGAAGCTACATTGTAAAATGAAACGTTTGATCCCAGCTCAGTATCTCTTGGAATTATTTCCATACTCTACTTGAAAATTCCACATTCCACGATTTACATGCGATGCCATAGATCAGTGCCAGTGAAGGAAGCCGTTTGCTCTTTATGTAGCATGAACCAAAGTTAGACTGAGGAGGTCTGAGTGGCTGATGGGCGTTTAGCGCTTTGGTGCAGGAGACTGGAGTTTGCGTCCTGTTACACACCTGCTGTTAACTGTTCACCTTCATTTAACCAATCGTCACCGCAATCGTTTCCTAAACTCAAAAAAGTGTTTTACTTACCTGATCCTAACCACAGCCATAACCACAATCTTTTTTTGCTAACTTTAAACTTGCGATAACTGATTTTTTTTTTGGAAGCAATAGAAACAAGTTCAACACTGATAATTGTCAGCCAAGTTTCCGACCAGATCGCGAATGCACTTTTAATATTCACTCTCTCCTCTTAACTGTGTTTTGCCACCACCAACTCTCAACATCTGGCTCTTTAGCTGCTAAATGCTCTTACATGCTAGTAGCTAACTTTGGGATAGTTTCGAGCGGTGAGATCGAACCACAACAGTAAAGCTGCGAGCCGTAAAAAAACGAAACAAAGAGCTGAAAGACGCTAAAAGAGCTGAGCGGAACTGCAGAGTTGGGTGATAATTCTCTGTGGGTTCGACGAGTGACCCCCCTCATATTACTCATAGTCATTTGATCCATCGTTGATACAGAATTATTGATTATAGCAGGTAGAACTATACACTTGCCATGCAATTGTACTGTAGAAAGTGAGATTTGAAGAAATGTTGACACTGGAGTCAAAAATAAATCATTGAAATTGAACGTAATCCTGGAATTTTGGAAAAGTATAACTGCAGCGTAGAGAGCGATGATCTTCACACCAAACTCCAAAATCAAAATAATCAGATTTTACAATTACAGAAACAATGTGGCAAAAACATTGGCCACTGTTGGAGACAATATTATATCCTATTTTAACTTCCAGTGCTGCACAGCAGGCCTCCGTGGGATTGTGGGACTGGCAGATTGTGGGGAGATCAATACGCTCTGCAGGAGGTTGCAAATGAAGGAGATAAGCAGAAGAGATTTTAGGATGAGTTGGGAAAGATGATGTGGAAGGTCTGAAGGCAGGGATAAGGAGGAAGTGGGAGGTAATATCAGCTGAAAGAGTACCTTGTCTTGACAGACCACTCATGACCTACCAGAAAGACTTGATTGAAGTGATACAGGGGAAGTGAAGCAAACAGACTCTCTGATGAGGGGCTGCCGATTCTGTCTTGTCTAAATGGCTCGGGAGCTCTGATCTGAGCTGGAGGAGAGTTTGGAGTGAGACTAAACTCAACCGCAAGTGGCTTGTCTCAATATGATTAGGGCTCTTTGAACCCTAGCAGGGCACGGAGGACCCCTCACTTATGTATGGTCCAGTAAGTTACCACTAATGAATTGAAAATGGTTTTGTTCTACGCTCTGGGGGCTGGTGACTTATGGTTATTTGCTGTGTATTTTTTTTGATACAGGAATTATTTCTAATATGAAAATCGTACTTTATGATAGGACTGCAAGGGGAAGGTGTGTGCGCTGAGACAGAATAACAAGCGACACTGTCGGGCATTTTATTGTGTGCAACGCAGGTTGAATGAACCAATTGTACCAAATATTAAAAGTCCTTCCAACTTTTATTAAGTGCTATGACAACTAAGACAAAGATGATTAGAGTTACAGAGGGATTTTTTTTTTTTTTTTTTAACTGAAATGTGACAAAAGCGGCTGCAGCAAAGAAACTAGATGATTTCCCTGATAATTGGAGCATTCAGAGAAATTTCCACTGGGCATTTCTGGTTGTGAGTGTAATTGACCAGTGGCACAGCGGCGGAGCATTGATAACCAAACATGGACAGAGTGGGCTCAGCTGTTTAAGGTACTCATCTGTGCGTGTTCTGCTGCTGTGTATTAATGGGGCTTTGGAGTGCTCCTGAGCTCTGCGGACTCCTTATCCCCATCACTGTTGTGTAAAGAGAGGGAGCCTAATCCTATCTGGCCTGCAAATCCTCCTCTGGGGCCCAGACTGTGTGGAAACAGGCAAACCAACGCACAGGCGCCTGACTGGCCCTCTCTCTGTCTTTTGTACACTTAGTCGCGCATGCACGGACACATTCGCACACCTCTGGATGGCGGCCAATGCCACTGCAGTCACAGGTGAGCGCTGTAGTTAACAGCAAACAAAGAAAGGGATTGTCAGGATACTTTCCTCATCACGTACACTGTGGTGGAAAGTGTTGCCTCCTGCGCGTGTGTGTGTGTGTGTAAGCACAATGGAAAATTCATACATCGGGAGGTTATGAATAGCAATGTATATCAACAAAGTCAACGCAGTAAACAGCTGAAAAAAAAATGTGAATCTTTCATTTCACACTACATTTCCCATCACTGAATAAATAGGCTGAGGTGAAGTAAGAACATGTGCCCTGCTTTCAACTCTCTGGCTGGTGCTTTTACAGCGAGACACTTTGCCAGTTGATTATTATACTGCGGCCAAGCAAACCTGACCAAATGAAAATAGTGACCTCCCCTCATCTCCTGTTCATGAGCCGGAGAGAACAGCTCTCTAATTGTTGCTTTGCTGCTCTGCTCTCCTTTGCTTGCCTGCTACATTATCCCTAAATGACAAACACACGGTGTTATTTTGGGTGATCCGCAAAACTGCAGGAGTCA
This sequence comes from Seriola aureovittata, assembly GCF_021018895.1. Classification (NCBI taxonomy): domain Eukaryota; kingdom Metazoa; phylum Chordata; class Actinopteri; order Carangiformes; family Carangidae; genus Seriola; species Seriola aureovittata. The sequence continues at coordinate 14,689,645 of NC_079383.1, forward strand.
GTAGGACTCCGCATTAAAACACACACAAATGATAGTCTGCCAGGTTTGGTACACAAATCATCCACTAGAAATAAGCAGTGTGTATCCAAAGTGTCCTTGTGTTCAGACAAAACTGCCTCTGTATTTTACAAATGAAACAGAAAAATCTATGTTTTGATTTAAAATTGCAGGTTATCATGAGTGACCGGCTTTGTTCTGTTTTATTTAAGTCTCTTTTATGTTTTTTTTTTTTAAAGAGAGCTCATTTATTTTTAGCTAGTTTTTAGCATCGTTCCGGACCTCACTAATCAAATGTTTGTCAGTTAGGTTTAGTTTGCAGGAATTGTTGCTCACCAATATGATCCAGTGGAGCAAAGGGAAACTTAGATGTGTCTGAAGTCAGTTTCATCATTCAAAAGAGGAACTAAAAAACTCTAAATATTCTATTTTTATTCCTCAAGGACCAGGAAAAACACTGACAGCGGGTTAATGGAAAGGGAGATTCCTCGGAAAAAACATTAGATCAATTGTTTGTTCTCTCTTCATTTGACTGATTAATGATCCCAGCCAAAATGTCAGGTTGCTTTTGTGACTTGCATTTACCAAACCCGTGCCAAACACAGCTTAACTCGTGTGAAAAAAACCCCACAACATAAATGCGGCTATTAGAAAATAAGAGAAGTGAAATTGGAAGACAAGAAAATGAATAAAGAAGGAAAAGTTATTTTGGGAAATTTGATTATTCACTTTCTTGCCAAGAGTTAGATGAGACAATTGGGACCACCCTCTTAACTGTCTGTAAAATATGAAGCAACAGCCAAGGGGCAATTAGCTTAAATTAGCACAGAGACAGGAAGCAGGGGGAAACAGCTAGCCTGCAGCTAGCTAACCTCATTTTTGCACTGTGGTTTTTTGTGGATATAGCTTTAAAGAGGAGGTGAAATAGCAAAAATAAACACCATGAAGGAATTGTTTAGATATACCACACTTAAAACAACATCACAAAAGTTAGCCTTTTCCAAGAAAAAACACTTATTAATATGCCTTTACATTGTATTTGTAAACTAGCGCAGCACGTTTTGTTTTGTCACAGCTGACATCACAAGAATGATAGAAAGGCAGAGTGCAATACCGCACTTCAGAGGAGTTATGCGTTGGTACAACAAAATTTGAAAGTTTTGAATAATTGAAAAGGGTTAGGGTTATTTCAAGTCAGAAACTGATCTGCCTATATGCTTTCGAGCCGATGAGAGACCATGTTACCTGAATTTTGAAAGTCATCGCATTGGGTATAACAGGTGATGCTGGTGCGGGGGCTTGAATTGAACTATGAACTAGTTGAATTACCGAAGGTAAAAAGTAAACAGAACGACACTCATATCGCTCATTGCTTCATCTTGTCTTTAAAGGCGCTTGTGGGCTTATTTTTTTTAACCTTTGGACATTAGACCCAGGTTAGCTGTCTCCATCTGCTTCCAATCTGTATGCTAAGCTAAGCTAACGGGCCGCCAGCTAAAGCTATACATTTATCCTCTATAGGAGTTGGAAGAATCTTCTCATCTAACTCTTCAAACAGCCATATTTCCCACGTTGTTTTTGCCCGTTTTCTTTATTATACAATATATAAAGCTGTGATAATCAATGGTTTATATGTATCAGCTGAACATCATCTCTCTGCCACAACATCTGCGTCATCATCAGCGTCATCAACAGACGAAATCATTCCATCACATCTCGGTAAATTTGCATTTTTATTAATCCCAAATCACTGCCCTGAATTGGAATTATTCCTCGCCGATTAGGAGCCCTCTTTATTCCTCTGAGGCTTATACTCCTGTAGTCGATCTATCTCAGCTCTGCAGAGCCCATAAATTGTGGCTAAAGAGGGTAGACAAACACAGTGGGCTGGTGGTGTGGGAATCAGGCGATTTAATCCTTTGTCATTATCTGGCAGGCGCTGCCAACAGACATCTGCTTGTGAATGCAGTTTCAGGGAACAGCGAGAAAAACCGGCGTTGCTTAGGTTAGAGGGGAAGAGACACACCCTGGTCCCTTTCTGCTGCTTACATGCACTTCATTAGGGTCTGGGTGTTCTCCTCAACAATGGAGAACAGGCCCTGTTGCTGATAGCTTTATGTCTGGGTGGCTAAGCAGGCGCCAGAAGTGCGGTCCATCCCTTTGCCAACTGCAACAGAAATAAAAAAAATGTAACATCCTGTATCCTGCTGCGATATGGTCGGCAAGACTGATGAGTCAGGTTAATAAAGGTGAAATAATGAGTCATGCTTGAAAACAAGGGTGCACAGAGTGCCAGAGCAGTGGAGTGAAACCAGTCGCACCACGCAGGAAAGTCTTTTGTTTGACGTTACCTGGCTGATCGGTTTGACATTTCAATATGTACCCGATGTCCAGCGGTCAATTTGTGAAAGCGGACAAAAAAAAATAAATACAATAAATCTTGTCCGCAAGGCACAGTCGACAAAAACAAAAATGACAAAACAATAATGGCTGAGTAAAAAAGAAAAACAAGGGAAAGCTGATCCTGCTCGTTTCTTGAAAAAAGGACCAGTGGAAAGGCAACGTGGCAAACAGGAAAACAGAGTCGGTGGAAAGGATACTAATCTAGACCTAATCCCCTCAGCATCTGTCACTGATGCATTAATCAGACAGAAAGGAAACATGTTATTCCGTAATGCCTCCTCTTATCTAAAGCTTTTGTTGTTGAATTTTGCAGACTGGACGTGGGTCACAAGTCTCCCTCTTCTAGAAACACCAAAAACTTTCTTCCTTGTAAAACAATCTGACCTCCTCTAGCAGGGTTTTAGTAGATTAAGCAAGATGAGAGTATTTTGCTGATTGTGGTTATAACTACACTTTACGTACATGTATAAATGGTTTGTAAAGCATTTCCAAACTGCTTGTAATTACGTTATAAAAGATTTACAGGCTGCATTTTTCATGCTTACATTCTTTTATTTAATACACTACATCTGCCACGCTGCTACCACTGGACCCTGGTCGTTCGCTTATGTAGGTTAAATTGACACATATTTGGGTCCGAGGTGTCGGATTCCATCAACACTGTGTGATGCTTTCTAATCACACCTGCAATGACGGTCGTGATCTACTGCAGGATTAACTCCAGGAAGCTATCACTACATAGAAACTGTTCCTTTTTCTTTTTACTAGTTTAGTTAATTAGGGTATCAGGGCCCCATTAGCACATTGATGGAAATCAGGCACCATTACACCTATTCTCACCAAACAAATACGTGTCATCAGCGGTGTCGTTACCATAAATGACCCGGCGCTGCTGATACCACGGCTGATAGATCCGTGGCTGATTGCCCGTGCATATGGATCCACTGTGTGTGAGACGGAGGAGTGTATTGTTTAGATGATTAACAGCACCTGGAGGTGTGATGGGCTCCTCGCTCAGCATTTTAATCATCGTGAAACACATGCTGTCACTCCACGTCCCCGACCCCCATCAGTTAGAAAAAAGGGGTTTATGTTGGGCCATTCCCAGCAGGGCTGTTTCACCACCAGAGATGAGTGTGTAGGGTAAAACAGGCCCCTGCATCCTCTGTGTGCATGTGAGGAGTATGGCGGTGCACTGTGATGTCATGTTAGGACTGAGATGATTAAAGTAGCCACAATACGCATCAAATCTGAAACACATCACGGGATCTGCTGCTGCTTAATCTCTCCACAAAGGCTCAGCTTTTCCATGAACGAAAAAAAAAAAAAACAAGCACTCAGACTTCTAAAAACATAAAATGTGTTTACACAGGCCGAGGTCAGCTGCTAAGCACTGATTGGATTCACTTTGTTGTGTGTTTTTAATCTAGTAACATTCGAGCTCAGACAGAAGTATTAACAACATTGATGGGCAGTTAACTCGAGAGTTGCATTCATTTGCATTTTTACCTCACCGCATGCAGGATTTTAGATAAAACAACTAATCTGCTTTATCACATAAACACATTGGTTATGCAATAACACATAATTAGGATAATGATTCACTCTGTCGCCTGTGACAGTTAACGCCTGCGTTCAAAAAGGAAACAAACGGCTTTTGTTTTCCAGTTCCATCTTTGCTTATCTAGATTATGTCTTAATAAGATCAGAGATCTCTATTACAAGCAACATAGCAGCAGCACGTTTGGCACCAGTCGGAAATCATTACACAATAAATGATACACAGTAAAAAATAAGAAAAAAAAAATGGGGAAGAAAAACTTATTTGCATCTGTCATCGCGTTAGTTTCAGTTTATTTACTCGCACACGCAAACACAAAAACACATTATACACAGGGCTCTATAGCTCTTGACTAATGGAGCCCTGTGTCTGCATGTGACGTGCAACTCCCTCTCCATTTCACCCGGACAACCTTCCTCCTAGTACACAAATATTGCTCATTACATGGGGGTTTATGTGCTCGATATAGCCATTGACCCTCAGCCCGCCTCTGGCTCCTGCCTTTCCCTCTCTCTTCCTCATCTCCTCCCTGTCGATGGCTAGTTACCGATGGGGTAGTAAATTATAATGGCTAGGCTGGGATTAGGTGTGAGAGGGGGATGTCTGAGAGGCATAGTGGAGGAGGACATACACACACGCGCACACACACACGGACATACCCTCACAGATGATTGTCTCTTCGTATGCCAGACAACTCCACATTTTACTGCTCCTCTCCCTCCTCTGCCTGCAGATTGTGCTATCAATCAATCCAATTTCCTGTTTTTACTTTTTTTTTTTATGTTTGCAGATGCTCAGGTTTGAAAACACATCCAGCGTACGACACATGTTAATGCTCAAAAGAATCATTTCTGCATCTGTCATCCTCAGGCTGTTGATTTGAGTGCAATTCATATATTTTCTACATAATAACCATGTTAGAAAATGTAAAACGAGGTCTTATATATTGTTTACTTTCCTTCAAACCAATGAAAGAAACTGCCAGTAGGTGGGAGATTTGTATTTATTTCCAGTGAAAAATAAACTTTTTTCAATTGATTAAGTGTATTTAAACAATCCATGCATATTTTAGAAATAAGTGTAATCACCTCACAGGTGACATAATTCCCACAATATTTCTCTGCAGGGATGTTATGGTGTATTTTTTATTTTATTTCCTTTTTGCAGTGTATGTTGGGGGTAAGAGGAGCCTCTCGTCTTAATATAGGAGATGACCTCAGCAGTGTCCTTTCCTCAGCTCCTACTGTAGACGGACTGTGCACACTCACGCTCAAGGCGGCCGATGGAAATAGAATTGCTGCAGGGATTTCTCCACCAAATGACCTGGAAAACATTGCTTGCTTGACTTGTAGGATAATATGTGTATCTCCCGCACATCTTTGCACTGATATCTCATTTCTCAGGACACCACCAGTCATCTTTAGCTATTTGCTTGCTTGCTTAATTAAATCAGATTAGTTTTTTTTTTTAAATGTATTTATTGTACTATAAGGAGGAATATGAAATAAGTATTCTGTGTTGTGTTGTAGTAACAAAGTCACCCCATGACTAAATGCTAAACCAATTCAAGCCTGCTGTCTTGGTGTGAGTCCAGACTATTTGGCATTCCTTTCTGAGTTCTCTCCGCTGAGCGCTACCAAAACATTTTAGAAACAATTGCATGTACCTCTGTGACTGCACTGAGGAATCTTCCTCTCCCTCTCTCTCTCTCTCTCTCTCTCTCTCTCTGTCGTTCCCTCTTTCTCTCACGTGCACAAGCAGATATGCAAGTATTCATCGTGTTTGTGTGTTTGCATGCGTGGTGGAGTCAGCGTGTGGGGTCTTTGTGTCCAGGAGTGAGAGACCTGCTCCAGTGATTAATGGGGTTCCTGTGTGAGGCACTGCGAGGCGCCGTACACAATCACCGGGCCAGACCGCAGTCCCGCCAGGCTTGTCCTTCACATGAGGAGAAGAGAAAGGCGGGACGGAGGGAGGGGAAAATATTCCCTCCCTGTCCTTTACTCTCTCTTTCCTCCCCTCTGCCCATCCATCCTGCTTTTCCCTCCTAAAACTATCTACTTTTACAACTACTCCCACCCTTTTCTCCCTCCTCTCCCTTTCCGTTGGCCCCTGTCCTCTGTTCAACTCAAACTGTGGCACGTCCACATGTACTCTCACACGTGCACACAGACACGATATGAAGAACTTTTTTGTTTTTTTTAAAACACACAGGAAAAAGGAAAAAGCAGAAGTGCAGTGAGAGAAAAAAGATAAAGTGAAGTGTCGGCACAACACCAGCACAGCTTTGAAGAAAAAGCTGGGGTGGAGGGCGAGGAGCCCGCTGTGAATCCCTCGCCCTCCCCCCAGCCTTCTCTTCCCTGCGGTTCGGGTATGCGGCCCCTCTTCTCAGTGTTAAACAAGCCTTTTAAATAGGCTTTAACCTGGGCCCACCCTCAATGGGGCCATTGTGGGAACGGATGTGTGGACAGTAGTGCTCGGTAAACACTGCTACTTGTCCCTTTCTCACATTCTGAGGCCATGCAGCACTGGCCAGCCCGGAGGTTGAGGCTGTAGTTTTTGTGTGGTTTGTGTGTGTGTGTGTGTGTGTATTGGGGGAAGTGTGTGTCTGTCAGAGTGTGAGAGGCAGAAAAGCAGAAGTGGACTGATAGAAAAAGAAAGAGAGCGCAGTGGAAATAACTGTTGGGGGGGGGTTGTAAAGAGAGCAAATTAAGGAGATACAACTGATTCAATTTAAAGGTTAAATTCTTATACAACACAAAACCAATACCAGTAGACTTCACAGCCTGTCAGTCAATAAATTTGAACGACTGTCTCCAGGGGACTGTGACCACTTCTCGTGCCTTAACATCCACCCAGTTGTCTTTTTTGTTAACACTAAACGACGGTGGACTTATTTAGTTAACCCACATCAGTCCAGGGCTGGATTTCATTATCTTCCCTCTCCTAGGGTCTCTAATTGGGCCTCGCTGTTGTCGGCCTGGCACCTGCAGTTGGCCCGCATGTCACTGTAGCCGTGGTAACAGCAGCATGCTGTGGTGCTGATTCCCCGAGCCTCAGCGACTGCACGTCCCCTCAGCCACCCCCACCTGCTCCTCCCCTGCTGTTCCCCCATTACTAGCGCCGTATTGTCCTCCATCCCCCCAAGTGAAAAAATGCCACTCATTAGACATTACTTGGTGATTTTGTTTGACGACAAACAACTACTGCAGCGCCGAAAGGTGGGATTATTCAACTAACTACAGTGCAGAACCGTGTTGATGGACAGGGTGCACTCATGATTTAGACTGTATGTGCACATGAACACAAATAATTGAATAGCATAACCTTGTTCCCCCTGTACGTCTAGTGGTTTGGTTATGTTTATGTGTAGAAGTATGTGTTTTAAAGCCATTAGGAAAGTAGGGAAACTCAGAAATTAGCATAGCTTAGCACAAAGACTGAAATTTGGGGGAAACTGCTAGCCTGGCTCTGCTGAAGGGATAAAAACTGCCTATGAGCAACTTTAAAACTCAGTATTTAATGTTTGATCTCATTCGTTTAATGTGTACAAAAGAGGACATGTAAAAACAACATTGTGGTGTTTATCAGGGGGTTATTTTTAGGCAGAGAGCTGTGACTTCCTGGAGTCTTACTTGGGTGCACTGTTTGGTTTGCGTATGGATTAAACAAAAACAAGATATAACATGTTAAAGTTCCTCTCCAGACATGTTTTTTACAATGTTAAAATACTATGCTATGATTAATATCATTAATAATAGTTTTCCCACATAGAAAATGAGGGGGAAAAAATAGAAAACCGGGGCTGGAGGCACATTTACGGTTACTTCCTCATTGAGTAATCCGGATCAGGCCTTGAGCCCCGCCCACCACCGCTTCTCGCGTTAGGTTGACAGGTGTAAGCGCAGCGAGTGTCACGATGGTTACGTCGGAGGAACTCTGCCAGTGTTTGAGCCTATCAGAGCGTCAAGCGTAGGTATTTGTTTATTTGTTTGAGACAGTGTTAGTGGCTGAGCTCATGCAAAGTCTCACATTTTCTCTACTGACAAGGTTTCGGTGACCGGTGAGAGAGAGCAGCGCGGTTCAGGATGGTTAGCCTTAGAGGAAACATCAGAGAGACTCAGCTACATGTTTGAGCCTCAGCCAGGCCCAGACACAGATGAAGAGTCCGTTGTGTATCAGAACGGTTGGCGCGGTAAGCATCTCTTATTATAGCATCAACCTATTGATTTAACACATTAACGGTAATACGAAAGCTAATTTTCCCCAAACAGCAACACCGCGATCACCTCAATGACCATAAGTGAGTAACTCAGCTCTGTTGATTGAATTGTAGCTACTGTGTTGTTAATCTCCAGTTTTTGTTTCAGTAAGAAGGTGTGTGAGCTCTTCACACTTGACTCACAAATATTTCCTCTGATTCCTCAAGACAACACGATCAGAAATTTCAGCAGAGCTGACTTGCTTTTTCCCAGCAGCGTCTGTTTTGATGCTGTGATATACTGTACGCTTTGAAATCGTTGCGCAGACAATAAGAACGAAAAAAGGAGGAAGTGCTCGGTTTGTGACGGGAAACATGGCAGTGTGTGGTTTCCTTCTCCTTGTGTCAGTGAGAGTGTGACGTGGCGAGGGACTTCCATTGTAAGCGGATTCTCACCTTCTGTTGCAGGGAAACAGCTTTGCGATTTTTGCTCAAAGGCAGGCTGTTTCTGTGAAGCCTAGCACTGATGATAATACTGTGAAGGTATGAGGAGATATTACTGGTGAGATATGCTAATATTAGTTAACTAGCAAGAACTTTCTAACAGTGGAGTATAACAGTTTTGTATGAGATTTGAATGCTGTATGTGCACATGTTAAATCATAGCATGTGTGTGATCTGATTATGAATTATCAGTATCAGAGGAGCCACCTGCAGCAGAGTGCTTCCTTTGCTTCAGAAGCCTCTGTGTTTCTTTGAAAGCACATGTGCTACATGTAAACACTTCAGTGAGGAAGTACTGCACTCAAACGAAAATAAGCTGACGAGGGGTTTCGCTTTTGTTTGTCTGTGTGCACTCCTACACTACATTTCTTCGAACCGTTATGTAGCCATAAAGCACAGGTTGCCACGTATTGATTTCAGGGCAATGCAGGGAGCCATCAAGAGCTGTAAATTCTGTAAGACATGTGTCCCACAACACTGCTGCCCGAGCACTGACAGTAGGTTTGCAGCAATTGAGGAGAGTGTGATGGCAGCTTAGGGGTCCACAATGATCACAGCGTCTTTGTGATGAAGTGGCCGAGCTGCAGGCCGATTGCAGGGTCCGGTGTGGAAGTACGGTTTAGCTCAGTCATGTGAAAAATGGGCCTGAGTATTGGTGAGTGATGTGATTGGATGGCCAATATGCTCCCAGCAGGGGACCCCTTCACTAATACCCGTGTCACTCAACATTAACCCTTTCAGCGCCAGATTCACACACCTCTTTCTTTTTTCTTTTTTCACTTTCTGTTTTGTAAAATGGCTTCCTGTGAACGTTATTTCTGTGAAGTGAGATATGCTGTTCGCTGATTTCTTACCCATTTGCCTCACAGAGAAAAACACTGCAATAACAGATTCAGCCTATTAATATTCTGAGGTGCCAGTACCATCTGTCTCCTGTCAGGGTTTGGAAACTGGAGGATTACCTGGATTCACAAAATATACCTCATGTCGTCCAAAAATAAGTACTTAAAAAAAAAAAAAAAAAAAGGAGGGAATTTAAAAAAATAACAAATAAAACAAGATCACTGTTAATGTTAATAAAGTCAGTCAATAGAACCTACTCATTTACAGCTTATTTATTAGTGATTAATCAATTAATCGTTTAAAATGTTGTATTAATTTTCAATTTGACGTATTAAAAACAGTCCTAAACCTAAACACATTAAGTTAAATGTCCATTTAGCATATACTCACATTTGATGTATGTGCTTGAAGAATTGTACGATCAATCAATTATCAAAATAATTGCTGATTAATTGATTGATTTAATCGATTAATCTGATCGTTTCAGCTCCACTTTTCACTGTGTTATGTGATAGTTAAATTCGATTCCCTTCGTGTTGTAGTTTGTTTTTTTTTCACAATTTTCTGACATGTTATAGACCAAACCATTTGTTAGTTAATTGAGAAAAAAAATCAGCAGATTAATTGATAGAGAAGCTGATACTTGCAGCCCGACTTTCTTTTTTTGTTGTTTTTAATCTGATTATCAATGAAAAATAAATGCACCCTAACCTCTTGATGCCTTAAGTGAGGCCATTCTTTTGATAGTCTATTAGGCAATCAATAATATTATGTCAGGGGGAGTCTATAGCACATCACACCAATGAATAAAACATAGAACAAACGTCCTGGGAGAGACAATCCAGAATGCATTAGTCAGACAGCACTGTGACGTTGCCAAGTAAACAAAACACAAACTGGCAGCTTTTCTTCCCCTAAAGCTAAAGACACATAGTACAGAGAACCAGTAAGAGCAAACACACATACTGTATGCAGCGAGGGCAACCCAAACATAGTGCTTGTTTGTTAGTGAATGAATGGAAGCATTGAAAACTGAAAATTTCTTGTTTCGGTGTTGCGGCGACAAAGGAAAACAGCAGAGGCAAGTTGCAGAATTTATGAATTGTGCCTGTCTCAGAGCTGAACAACTGGAACTGTTATAAGCAGTCAGATCAGAGAATGGTGAGATGGGAACGACTGTTACAACATTTTATGTAAGAAATCTATATAAGGACGAACAGGAAAGGTGGACACTTGGAAAAAAAAAAAAAACTCGCATTTCATCACTCATCCTCAAAGGTGGAGGCGAAAAAAGAAGAAGAAAAAAAAAAGAAGACAAGAAAAAGGTGACCTCTCCTTTAATGGGCAGCTGATGATGTCATATCACTACACACAGATTCTTTGGTCTCCAAGTAAACCAGCTCCTCCGCGTGCTGATTGGCTGACCAGCTGCGAGAGGGGGAGGGTGGTGGTTTTTTTTTTTTTTCCTCTTTCCCTCTTGTTTCTGGATTAATCCCTGTGCCTCAGTGAGCTCATCTCTTCTCTCTCTCTCTCTCTCTCTCTCTCTCGTGTAACTTGTGACAAAACAACAATTATTCTCGATGTGGTCATGAGTAATCTCATACAGTATTACAAATAGGATGATTTAGTGGACTGCATTGTCAATAGAAGATGAGGTGTAAAATATTACTGAGGTGTTTTCTGCTCAGGTTTTGAATAATCTTATTAACAAAACACTTGTTGTTGAATTGCTCTTTCTGCTCAAAATCCAATAAATGAGCCTTATGCACGCTTCCCGTGGCTAAATCTATTTCCTCAAGTGCTCTTTTATTCCTCAAGTCTCATCCCCTGTAGCTCCGCCGCTTGTTTTCTCAGTCGTGATGAACAGGGGCCTGAACTCTGCGTTGCACTGGCTGCCCTCAGCAGTGAAACACAATGCCATGAGCCTCTATCACAGTCATGTCTGGGGCTACAGGTGACCAGCTGTCTGCCTGTGTTCCTCTCCTCTGGGACAGCTGGAGCCATCAATCAGCTCCCCCTGAGCCCCGTTGTGCCCGTCTGCTCCGCTCTGACCACCACCACCAACACCACCACCACAACAACAACAACATCAGACTGTCTCATCTGGTCTGTCGCCCCTCCGGGGGACAACGTCTCAAACTTCTGCTAACGCTAATGTTGTGAATTTATACTTCGCTTATTTCCAGGGCTTTTTCTAGACGAGCTTAAATTGCAGCTGACGTTCTCGCCCTGCGAATGCTTTTTCCAATCATATATATTTATTGATGACTTTGGCTTTTCACTCCACAGCCTAAGTCTTTCACCTCAGGAGTAGTTTAGCCATAAATTGATACATTGTTGAGCCCACTCTACGCAGCACGTGCAGTCACAGGCCTTTCTCCCTCCGCAGATGGAAAGCATTGAAGCCCATTATTGTGCTCATGGAGGGGCGTCTTCCACCATGAACTCTTTGGCACACTTTTAAAGAGAGTGGCCTTAATGTATTCAGGCCTGATTCACAGTGGCTTTGGCACTAGGACTACCATCCCCCCATCCTACACACACACACACACACAAACACAGACACACACACAGCTCTTTCTTACACAGCTTTTACTTGGAAGAGAGGTTGACATGTGTGAGTCGCTGTGTTCCCTGGAACTTTTCCTTGTTTATCAAAAAGGGAACTGATGAGTCTGACATGGGACTTCAAAGGGCAACATAAAAAGTATGAGTTCCACCACAAAGACATTTCCTGTTTATCTCAAGAGAACTTCACGAAGGACACTTCATCAAAGACCAAAAAGAAAAAAAAAACAAAACTCACGGCTAGTTTTTAAGTCACCCAGATTCGAATGTTACATAATGTGTGTCAGTCAAAACGACATTGTTGAACCTGTGTCAGTGATCCGATGTTTGCCAACGCTGCTGCTATAATTAGGCGCTTTACTCTGAACCGTATCACAGAAGTGGCAGAGCAAGAATGTCTCCAGGCTCTCTGGGACTTGTCAAACAGAGGGCTAATTGTTAATGTTGGTGATTTTTTGTGTGTGTGTGTGTGTGTGTGTGTGTGTGTGTGTGAGTGTGTGTGTGTGTGTGTGTGTGTGTGTGTGTGTGTGAGTGTGTGTGTGTGTGTGTGTGTGTGTGTGTGTGAGTGTGTGTGTGTGTGTGTGTGTGTGTGTGTGTGTGTGTGTGTGTGTGAGTGTGTGTGTGTGTGTGTGTGTGTGTGTGTGTGTGTGTGAGTGTGTGTGTGTGTGTGTGTGTGTAGAGAGCAGAATTCTTCAGTAATGGCTGTGACTGCTGCTGCTCATGTGACTGTTGGTTTTCTTCCTCGGGCCGTGGATGGTTCATTGTTGTGTCTTGAAGAGTTCCAGGGCGACAGGGAAGCTAATTGGGTGGAGTCAGTCTGGACATACAGACTCCCGGGCTCGTACTGGAGCATTACCGCGTCACACACCCTCACCTACTATGTTAGACACAAGAAAAACAAAAACAAAACCCCAGCCAGTATCGCTATTACAACGTGTGTCGTCTTATCAGAGATAAGATCCCACGTGCAGATAGCACCATTGAGTGTTTATTTACTTGCTCATTTATATATTTACCTAATCTTTTATTTTACTGCCTTGCCCTGGCTTTAAGCTAATTGATTATTCATGTGCAGTTTAACTAGAGTGGGCTGTCTTTCCCGGCTTGTTTTATTTTGAAGAACTTTAGATACTTAAAGTGATAAAAGTGTCCAGTATTTCAGATTGAATGCACTGAAATTAGAGAAAACTTCTCATCCCGTTAATAGTCTTGTGACCACCCCTTAGTGTTGATCCCCAGGTTGGGATTCACTGCTCTTCAACATCTTCCACTCCTTCCATTTCCTATAACAAAAATGTAAAGGCTAAGGCCATGATCAGTGTTATCTAACATCATCATTATCACAAAGTCATTCACTGTTGCACTCTGAAGTGAAACTACCACCTTCAAAGTAAATAACTAAAATCAAGCAAACACTCTTGGATACTGTGTCGTGTAATTTTCATGATGTATTGCTTATGAACTGGGGAACCATGTCTTAATTTGAAAACAGAAACACAGTGGACCCAATAAGGCCAATAATGGAACTGTTGCTGCTGTCATTCAGCTTGATGGCCTTGTTTTGGCTCCGTGGCTGACGCCCTAAATGGGGGCCCCCAGGCTCAACAGGCTAGTGAGAAAAGGCCCCTCTATTAGCGGGAGACAATTAGCATAGCTCTATGTACACAGCTTTAAGAGACCTCTCCCCAAATATGTTAGTCAAGCACCTGTATTGACATTGGCAGAACACTTTGCCTCAGTCTTCAGGTCCAGCTGAGAGTGAAAGCAAAGCATCTCAGTGCGCGCGCCGTGGGCAGCTACACTTGTAAATACCTGAGAGGAATTCAGCAGAGGAGGGAAGGGTGTGTGTGTGTGTGAGTGTGTGTGTGGGGGTGTGTGTGTGTGTGTGTGCGCGCGCGTGTGAAACTGCTTCTGGAGAAGAGGTGTTGCAGACCGATCCTATCAGTGATTACAACACTGTGGAATTTTGTCATTAGAGAGCTGATGAGAAATCACTAATAAACTTCAGGGTGGAAAATCATTGTTGACCTTTGAACAGTCATTTCACGACTTTGACAGATGCTACGGTCATATGTCAAAGTCTGTCTTAACTCACAACAAAGTAAAGTCTCAATTTTTCATATTGTATGAGTCAGTCGCTCAGTTATATTTCTTCTAGTTTTATATTGATGGCACAGGCCTTTCATGGAAATTCCTTCCAGTAATTGAACTATTTAAAAACCCAACTTCCTCATATTTAAATTGTCACATTGCACAGTTTGTATAAGGACACGAATGGAAATGAATCGGAAATATAAAGATTTTGTATTTTCAAAGTAAAGGTATAAATGCTGTTTCAAAGCCGTCTTTGTGCTGTCAGGAATCGTTCATGTAGTTGTTTTTGTTGCTGTAAAAGTAGTCAAACTCAAAGCAGCGGTTCTACATTTTGGAGCAGAGTCTCCTGTGGTTACCCGGCAGCTGCTCCAAGCCAAGAAACAGTCCAGCACATAACCCCCAGAAAATATCAGATGTCATTTTTACATTTGTTTATTTATTTGTTTTTATTATAAAGTATCAAATAATGAGCCTTGGAGGTGGCACCTTATATTTCATGTAAAGATATGAGAGCGGCATCAATCACCTCATGGAACTCTCAGCCAACCAAATGAGCTTATTTCCCAAAATTATGAACTATTCCTTTAAGGACACTGAGTCTAAAAATACAAGAAAGACAACATCCACCATGTGTAAATATTTAGGTTAAATTCCCATAAAGTTGCTAAAATCCAGAGGACATAACTTCAGTGTCCTAAATGGCAGCTAAAAAGAGAAGTCATGACTCCGAGTCCATTTACTGGCTTTTCTGGACCTTTCAGCCGTATCTCATGGTATTCCCCAGTGGTTGGAATTAAGTGATGTTTTGTTTTTAAGAATGTATTTATGATTATTTCTTTATGGTAAAGACAGTTGTTTCCTCTGAAACCATAGTTCACTTTTGTGTTCCATGAAAAAGAAAGTGAGTCATAATTTCATAGAGCTTAGTCAGTGTTTTCCTTTGACTGGAAATAAGCCACACCACACATCATTACAGCACCTCCCACGTCATTATTAGTGAAGATGTTGTTCGTCCAGTGGTGATAGAGCTCTTCACTTTGCTCACATAGATAATAATCTGGGGATCCATACAAGTGGCTCATAGAAGTTCCCAGCAAGTTAGGACGAAATTGCATTCAAGAATTGTTATTATTATGTGAAGATGGGAGATGTTTCAGGGATGACTGTGATCTGAGTTTCACTGTTGGCTCTTATTGTCAGTTCAGTACAAGCGACAGTAGAATACAACAGAAATTAGATTCTTATGAATATTACAGAGTATCAGAATATTGTATTGTGTATATTATATGTGTGTGTGTGTGTGTGTGTGTGTGTGTGTGCACATATATATGGTCCTAGTTTTTACTTGTTTCTAATGTTTTTTATTATTCTATAGGAGACTGATTGCAATTTGTAGTTGGGATTAATAAGGTTTTTTCTATCTATCTATCTATCTATCTATCTATCTATCTATCTATCTATCCATCTATCAATCTATAGCATCAAAATATTTTCACAAACTCACCACCAGAGGCTCACCCTCACCCCTCAGTAGCTCAATGGTGAGTACATATTAATTTTTTTTTATGTGACATTTTATCTAGTAGGCTATTAATACAACGGCTAAGCATATGTAATATCTGATGCAGGTAGTACGGGTACAGTAACATAGGAGGACGGGCAGGAAGCGGCGTGGGCAGCCTCCCTGTGTCACCGCCTGCGTCAGACCAGACGCCAGGAGGGAGTTTTCCACTGACGAAAAAGGCTGCGCTTCTCGGCAGTCTGCTACAGACAAGGGAAGCGCTTCAGCTGGTACGGAGCCCCGTGCGGCAGCGAGACACACAGACAATAGCACCGAGAGCCGTGTATATGCGGGGATAAGCGCTGTATTTATTTGTGCCATTTGGATTACTTCCACCGTTACCCCATCGGCTGTTTATCCAACGCTATTTTGTCACTAATGGTGATCGGATACTTGAATTGGTGGTGAGTACAAGCAGAATCGGGAGTTCGCTGTTGGGTTATTGAACACCGTAATTTATGTGTTTAACCTCAACGGAGGAGGGAAACCAAATAGTTTGAATGTTCTTTCCTCTGTATCGGAGTCATTTAAATGGAGTATTTGTGTAGCGGTGTGAGGAAATCCCGTCAGAGATGAATTCTCGTGGTTTAGTGGACGGATTTTCTTTGAGAGCACACTTTACATTTAGTCGCGTTCCTTTTAACTTGACGGTTCATTGTATAAATATTGACACGGTCGGCTGCTCGTTCAAGTGAGTTTAGACTAACTGGCTTCGTGTGTAGTTCAAGCACAGGTGATCACAATCTGATAACGGCGAAGAATTAGAATAATTTGTTGATTTAGGCGAGATTCCAACAATCCGCTTGATTCACTTATTGATTCGTATATCGATCGCTGATTATTCATGTTGGTAGTAACTTCGCAGCTCACGTCGGGAGTGTCTCGCTTTGCATTTCGCCCGTGTTTTCGGCTGTGGATTCATTTATGTGAACTGTTGATGAGGTCGGCTTTGTGTATTCAGCCCGTGTGGAGTTGTTCTTGTTCACCTCAGCGGTGCTGGTGCGCCTCTTGTAACTAGAGCGACTCCTGAAGGCACTACATCTGAGCACACAGCTGACAGGGCTGCTGTCATTACAATTAGCATTAATCACGAGGAGTGATCGGGTCAGCGGGGAGAGAGCACTGGCTGGCCTCGGGACCTGCACCTTCGGCCAGATTTAATCATTGATTTTTGATTGATGATTGATTGTCTAACCGTTCACACTTTGGGCTGCGAGCCAGGTGAGCTCCTTCATTGTTTGAACAATTTCCCCTCAACAGCACATGTATATATTCACTTATCATAATCAGTCACGGTGACGCATTAATGACCAGAAGTTTGTGTTGATGTGATAGACAGAAGAAGCTGTCATGCGTGCGTTTTTCCAGGTATGACACTGTTGTCTGAGGCTTTTATTTTATAGAGCCAGACCGTATCTGCTTTTGATAAAGCGACTGAATCAATTTAATCGTCTCTCGCGCGACCTCACCCGGATCATTTTTGGAATCATGTTTTCTGGAAATAGGCTACAGAGAGCTGAATGATCCTTTGTTTACAGGAAAGGAATATAGCACTTGATGCTGTCTGTTTCATGTGGTATGCATTTCCAAGGAAGGTGCAGTGATGTTAAAAAATCAAATTAAATCTTTATCTCTGCTTATATAACATCATTTTCCATTTTACACCCCAGCCCCCAGGGAAAAATAATAATAATAACTAACCAGTTTGTTGCCCCCTGCATGAAAACGAACTTAAATGACATCAAGGCACCAAAAGCTCATGTGCAATATTTGGAGTAATTTCAACCATGACAAACACCATCCATACACCCCCCTAACTCCCTCCTCTCCATCATATGATCCTGCACTCGTCTAACCTTGTGGTGCCTGCAGCTGTTAGACACAGCATAGATAATCTGGATGGCCACTTCCTGTGCACTGCAGTGTATATTTCACAACCTCAGGAAGCTCACACACACACACACACACACTCTTAGTATCTGTCTCCCCAGCTGGGGGAGGCAGCAGCAGCAGTAGTTGTAGTGCTGGGTTCAGACAAGGTTGTCTGTGCCTGCCTCATTTTGGTCACGCAGGATGGCCCCCACACTTTTGTGCTCGGAGACAGGGAAGGGGAGGGGAGGGGAGAGGGGTGTTGCAGGGACTCTGCCGGCGGTGTCCCACACACACACACACACACACACACACACACACACACACACACAGCAAGGGAGAGCTCCCATCTGCTTTGTCCTCTCCCAGCATTCCATACTGCAAGTGTCCCAGACTGGAGCGTGACCCCTGAACCTAAAACCACCTCCTCCCTTCCTCCACACACACACACACACACACCCAAAGCTGCATGTTTGTTGCTAGCACAGTGTAATGCAAAGGAATTTTTCTCTGAGATTCCCTTAACTTTGTTGTTTTTACGCACTGCACAGTTTCTGATCCATGCAAATATTTCTGCATAGTGACTACTAGACTGCTAGGCTTAGTTTTTTGGCTTTGTTTTTGGTTAACAGGAGAAGGAAAGTAACCTAGATCAGAAAGAGTGCAGTCTGACTCCTGCAGGCATCACCTGGCCATTCAAGTTTGGCCTGCATAACAGATTAATGACAGCTGAGGGCATGTGAGGTCCACGTGCAAGCTAATACCGTGTCAGGTGGGGCAAAGAAAGGTAGCTCGCTCTGCTGAGAGCAGGACTTTCCAGTGGTTAGCAGTAGAAAACACATCTGGGTTAGATAGAGCCTGTGTTCTTCTCCCGCTATTACAGCGAGAGTGCTGCTGCCAGAATGGAATTCCTGTGGCTTGGAGACATGACATTATTTATTTGTTTTGTACGATTCTCCCTCCGTCTTCCCACTACCTCTCCTTTTTGGAATCAGTGTGTGCACGGGTCGAGGCAGAGGAACAGAATGTTTCTGTGGCACAGTCTCAGCCAGCTTTGGGCTTCAGCGAGAACAACAGGCTCATAGAGGAGAAAACAGGAGCTCTCCCTGCTTTGTTCCAGCAGGTGGAGCGCTTCTGAGGAACAGCTGAGCTTAAGAAACCAGCCAGTGTTTCCCCAGCTGTGCAGGAGCCGGAATCCAGCTCACTGTCACCTTGATGGCTCCGATCAATTACCTCCGTCTTCTCAGTGACAGAGCTGGAAGTGAGAGGTGTGATACCTTGAAGCCTGGAGGAGGAGTGTAGGGGGGGGGGGCCTGCCCAGACACGCTCCCACACACACAAACAGACTCCCAGGCTCATCATTATCACATTTTATGAGCACTCAACTCAGTCAGTCATTCAGACACTGCACTTGGTTGTCAGTGTGCCATGTAAATGCTCTCGGCTGGCTGAGATTAGTGCAACTTGTCGCTCCCACCCTCACTGTTATCAGCTGCTAAGGGGCAGAGCAAGGGGGCAAAGTCAACTGTGACTTGTCCTGTTGGGCTGAGGGGGCAGAGAAGGGCAGTTCAAACTGGCTCCTGGTTGATGTCTCTTTAAATGCACGGATGCATTTTATTTTGGTAGATTTTTTAGATTTTTCTTGGATTTATGAACAATTTTGGGTTTTCTGTTTTTTTTCTTGCTCTTATATAATAAATGTGTTTCGTCAAACTGACCTAGAGATGAAGTTAGGGATCAAAAAATCCCTTTGAGCAGTTATATTAAGTGAAGAAGTAGAGTAATGTCACACTATAAATTTTTTATTGCATCTTATTTTGCAAAATGGTCTTAATAAGTGATTGATTAAAGCTGCCTTTTTCTACATCCTGTTCAAATAGTTTAAGATTCCTTAAGCTGTCTGCAGATAAAATAGAAATGAATTGGGATTCTGAAGTCATATTAACAGCCTGTAGCTGCATGTATCAAGATAATGTTATTCGACTGACATAGTTATGCATCTGACTCGAGCTGTGTAGTGCTTCTGGTGACAAATCTCCTCACTCCAGATTTATCTTCCCAACTCTGTGACAACTGGCTGGGGAGCACCTCAGCGGATGCGTTCCTTATCTGCTGCCTGTGTGCGGTTGATGGAATGACAGTAATGCATAATTTAGTGCGCGTTGAAAACATGCTGTGCTCCATCTCTGGCTCGGCTGTCCGATCACATCCATTCTCCTTTTAGAGCAGACATTCACGGGCAGCGCTTTCTTGAGGAGCCAGCTCTGAATTCTTCTCTTTTATCTTTTTTTCCTCCTTCCCCTCCACCCTTTTGCAAATGAGTCATTGCACGATTGTTGTCTTTTTAGCCTCGGTCCCTTGTTCCATCCGCTCGCCCTGCTCTCTTGGCCTTGTTCTGTGGGTGAAGCGGCTGAGCCGGCTGAGAAGCTCCAGATTGACTACAAGCCGTCCCCTTGCCAGGATTAACCTCTCGCCATTGTTTCTGCCCGTTGAACAGGATTAACAAATCAATGTGTCAGGTAGACTGCAGTCAAGAGACAATGACCCAGTTCTGACACCACTGCCCCCCACCCCTCTCCCTCTCCTCCCCTTCTGCCTCACTGCAGCTTTTAATTAAAAAGACTTTGCTTAGCTGGCGCTATGCACTCCCTTGAGGATGCCTCACAGCTTTGTTTTCATTTTTTTTCACAAGGAATTGGGGGTGGGAGTGATGGCAAAAATGTAAGGTGAACCCATGTGTGCTCCCCTTTTCTCGCGCACAGAGATATATTTATAAATATATATATATATATATATATATATGCTGTGCTGTGGTGTTCGGAGCACACATGTTGTCTGATAAGTGAATACGAAAGCAACAGATGCTGCACCCAGGTGTTTCTAAACAGTTTCAAGGCAAATCCAATGATCTGATAATATTAGTAGCTGTGAAAGGCATTTGGAGATTATTTCCTGCTCGAGTAAGCTGATGGATGGGAATTAAGCGACTGCTTTTTCTCATCGGCCGGGTAATGTAAAACACACGGAAGCACTGAGGTGGCCACAGTGCGGAGGAAGCCTTTTTGTTTGTTGCAGAGACAGTATGAGCCAGCTTGACCTATTGCAAGGTGATTCATTCATCATACGTGCACTGGGGACAACAATATCTGACTGCAGCAATAACAATAACTCCCTATACAGCTGCATAGCTGCCCCCACCGCCTGTACAAAGGTGTCAGCCTCTTGCCCTTGATTCTGACTTCTCCTTTATCCTTGTCAAAGGGAGGACTGGTTTTGCATAATTGCTCCCTGTTGCATGTAGAAAATGACCCCCCCCCCTCCTTGCTTACTTGCTTTTTTTTTTTTCCTCTCCTCCTCCTCTCTGAGTGCTGACACTTGCATAACACCCTGATAAGGCAAACGAAGCATGCAGGTCACACATGAAGTTCCTCTAAAATCATTGGCGGATCTCTGACCTATTCAGTCTTTGATGAATTTAGTTGACAGTTTAGTAATTGACATAGTTGGGTCTTAAATTTAACTTGGTCTAATGCAAATTTAAAGATCCTAACTCTGCAATTATCCCCCCCAAAAAAATCTATGAAGCCAAAAAAGAAACGGCGTGCAAAAATGATCTTTGACAGTGAGCAATTTTGACAAAATTATAGGTATTACCATGCAAATATTTGAACAAACACGGCTAAAAATAACCAAAAATTGAAGTGCATATATAACCCGCTCAAACTGCAGCAGCTGCAAGTGATTTGGCTGAGAATCTGAAGACAGTAAACAGTTTGATGGTGAAATGATCTCTTTACGGGTGAAGTAAAACCCTCCTTTCCCATTCCACATCATTGTAGGGAGTTTCTAAGCTGGAGTAGAGCCCAGTCATGTCTTCCCCTTCCCCTCACTTCCTTCCTCCCTCCACCCCTCCATCCCTCCTTGTTTAAGTTAGCAGGAGCTCGGCCACAGACAGCGATGATGACCTGTCTTGTCTTGTAGTCGCCTCGCGTTTCCCAGAAGTCGCAAAAGAGAGTTGCCTGTTATTCGTCAGAGCAAAGTGATGCATTTATGTCCCATAACCATAAAACACAACACCAGTAAACCTTCCTTCCCATCCAACATGTTAATTTTTCATGTCAGTGGTTTCTGCTCTTTCTTTTTTCTTTTTTCTTTTTCTCTCTTCCTGGAACAAATGGAGGAGACGGGAGGCTGATTTAGTTGAGTTTTGAGGGGTATTATCCCTCGTCGAAAATAAGATTTAAAGATATCAACAGGGCTCGTGCATGGAGGAGGTTTCACAGACATATTATATTATACACACACAACATTAGAGGGTAACTGGCATTCCCTCTCCTCAAGAGCTTTAACCGGTGATCATCTTTTTCATCTGTCTCTCTCTGTCTTCCTGTCTGTCTCTCTCAAGGGATTGATTGTTTTTACCGCTGAACCAGCAGCCCCTCTGCTCTGAAAGAATGCATTCAGGAGTTGCATTGCAAAACATCTTGACTATGCATAGCTGTACATGTTCACTATGAGGACCATGTGAGCGCGTTAAACGGGGACAAGCGGCTAATTCGCCCCCGCTTTGGCCTGCTGCTGACGGCTGCCTTAAGGGAAGGATTGAAATGAAAAGTCCACGGCTGGATGATCGGGTCACCTTTTGCTCGGTCCTTTATCTAATCAATGCGTTTGCTGAGCTGATGGGATTTGGAAAAGAGGGTGTAGGGTCCAGTAATTGTTGACTTGTGTGAATAGGCCTGATTGATTGCTTCCTGTGCCATGGCGAACTCCCACTCTCAGCTGAGTGCAGCAAGAGGCTGGGATGCATGCGGTCTCACATGGCCAAGCACAGGACTCGCATGTGTGCCAATAGCATTCGCAGAAAGCCTGTGTGCGCACAATAGCTTCCGTGCAACTTACAGACGATGTTAATTTATTTTTGCTCCGAAGATAAAAATCGGACTCCTCCGTGATCAAAGATGTTAAATTAAGTATGGATGATTTACTAATAACCCCTCCCTCTGCTCCCTCCTGCAGATTGCTCGCACTAGCGCCATGAGTGGGCTTCTCAAGAGGAAGTTTGAGGAGGTGGATGAGGACCCATGCTACTCCTCACCCTCACCCTCCTCCCTCTCCTCTGCCTGCTCAGGCTGGGACTCGGAGGGGGAGAGCTGCTACTCGGACACCCTGGATTCCACTCCCAGCAACCCCAGCTCCCCAGCAACAAATTTCAACAGTAAGTGTCCTCTTCCAACAACAATAAATCATAGAAAGAGCTGATGGTACATACTTAATGTGTTCTCTCGCCTTGTCTTTACTGCTCCACGGAGGCTCTGATAACAAACCCATAAAAATTGGTGGTGTGGGGGGGGGTGGATTAAGGAATTTAGGCAGCTGGCAGCCCATGAAACACTTGACAGAAATGATTTCAGACTTCTGCAATGAATACCCCTTTTGATTTCATGCCCTAAAGCTGCAAAATGGCTAATCGCATTATGCAGTGGCTGCTCACCTTGGCTCCATCTCCACCTTCTTCCCAGAGCCTTGCAGACAGACAGAGCCTCACCTGTCTTTGAGAGATGTGTGGGTTGAGCACCTTCAGGGGGGGCGGGGGTGTGTGTTTCTGTCTGGACCCGGGTGCGTCTGCTGGCCTTTGGGGGACTGGTCGTGGGTCGGAGAGGGATTGTAGTGTAGGGGGAGAAGGGCAAACAGTTGTGAGGTTTCCAGGATGGTGGGGCAGGGTGCCAAGAAGAGAAGCGTGGCAGGTTGCCAAGGCTGGGAACACACAGAGCCTTGTCTGAAGCCCGGGCATGCACCCAGCACAGGTGCTGAAAAAGGCTGAGTGAAGGGATATAAAAAAAAAAAAAGGGAGGTAGGTCAATCAAGAAAAGAAGGCACGCAGACACATCTAGAAGAGTAGATTGGGTTAGACTATTATAGTCTAGTGTTTGTGTTGGATGGAAAGTTGTTTGCCATTGTAAACCGATGGGGTAAAAAAAAAAAAAGGGCCAGCAAGGCTATCCCATTTAGAGGCAGTGGGAGAAGGTGTCATTTGTCTTCTGCAGGTGTCATAAGGCTGACTGGATTTGATGGATGTGAAGCCGAACCTGGCAGTTTATTTCATCTGCGTCACCCCTAGCGGCGGATTAGAGACACAGTGAGGCTGTTGTGAGCTTTTCTTCCCCAGAGCTCCTATTATCACACTGAGCACTCGGATTTTCCCCGTTTGACTTCTGTCACGTTTCGAGGCGTGTTGTTCGGTGTGGGTCACAAGAAAAAGCTCCTTGGCTGAGAAAATAGGAATCTACAGGCAGTTTCCCACCTCATAATAAAGGTAATTCTCAACACATGTTGAGTATTATCATCCTTTTTCTGCTCACACACACATTAAAAGAAAAAAAAAAACATTGGCTCTGGCGGCTTAAGCAGAGGAAAAAGTTGCTTGTCTGTAAGTGAGGCTCAAAAGTCGTGGTGAATATTCCCGGGCTGAGGAAGTGGAATTTATAATAAAGCTTAAATAATTGTTGGGCTTGTTCCCACATATGGTTCCACTTTGATTCCCATATGGTTTTATTGTATTTGTCTGGGTATAGAAAGATGGCTGGCTGCTGTTGGTCCTGAATGTTTTTAACAGAGAAAGGACCTTTGACTCTATTGTGACTTTACTGGTCCTTTTTTGTGGGGATTGTCAGCTGGTCAGGGAGTACAGGGTGGGCTGTTTTTATTCCTGTCCTGAGAGCTCTGCTTCCACCCTCCACCCTCCACCCTCCATCCTCCACCCCATCCGGAAGCCTCAAGCCTTTTACTCTCCTTGGTTTGTGATCCTGGCAGTTCTGCTTCCTCCACTGTGCTGGCCACCAAAGGGAAATTCCTGGGCTGGGTGTTTTTTTTTTTTTTTTTGTGTGTGTGTGTGTGTGTGTGTGTGTGTGTGTGTGTGTGTGTGTGTGTGTGTGTGTGTGTGTGTGTGTGTGTGTGTGTGTGTGTGTGTGTGTGTGTGTGTCACACAGTAGGACAAGAAACAAAGCTGGAAGGATTCTTGCAAGTTTAGATTTCACTTTACAGGATGTAAGTGTGCTGGACTCCTGTTAGCAGTGTTGTTTAATTGGGTACATGATAAGGCTTGGTTGAGGACTAGGGCAATGAATCAGAGGGGTGTCCTTTTACAGTCTGTTCAGCAGGGTTTGCACACATGAGAGGAATTCAAGTGATGGGGCATTCTGCCATCTAGTGGCACATAGCAGTAGTTATTGCAGTGACAGTCAATTCTCTTTTTTAAAAAAAAAAAGTATTCTAAGTCTGTGCTTTCTCCATCCACAGCAACATCCATCCTTAAGAAAGCCAAGAGACCACGGCGGGGCAATGTGACCTTTGACCAGGTGACGGTGTTCTTCTTCCCTCGGTGCCAAGGCTTCACCAGTGTTCCCAGTCGCGGAGGATGCACTCTGGGCATGATGCAGCGCCACAGCGCGCTCCGCACATACACGCTTGCGGAGTTTGCTGTGGAGCAGCGGCTTCTACGCCGGGAAAAATTCCTCAACAGACTCAGGGAGGAGAAGCTGGAAGCTCTCAAATTAAAGGTAAGCAAAGTTGCTCAGACACCCGTGAAGTTCTAAAATCATGGCGTTATCCAGTGTGACAATTAAACACGCTCCCGTTGTTCTCTCTAGCTGACCAAGAACGGAACCCAGGAGAGTGAGGAGGCGGAGCAGCTGACGGTGGACGACATCCCCGAGCAGGACATCGACATTAGCGGGGCCAACCTCGACGAAGGCTCTTTCCTCCAGCCTTACCCGTCGAAACGCCGCTACGCGCTGCTCAAAGCTGCCGGTGTGAAGAAGATCGACAAGGAGGAGAAGAGGCAGCTGCATGAGCTGAGGATCTCCAGGGAGAACTGCGGCTGCGACTGCCAGGGCTTCTGCGAGCCAGAGACGTGTAGCTGCAGCCTCGCCGGCATCAAATGTCAGGTGAGAGCTGAAAATCCCCTAAAACTATATGCTCAGGTGGATTTAGAGGTCGGATAAAAACAACACCCAAACACAATACAGCTGGGGGTTTATGTTACATGTATATGACAATCAATTTGACTGTTTCTTCTCCTTCTTACAGATGGATCATTCCTCTTTTCCATGTGGCTGCACCAAGGACGGCTGCGGAAACACAGAGGGTCGCATCGAGTTCAACTCCACCAGGGTACAGACGCATTACATCCACACTATCATGAAGCTGGAGCTGGAGAAGAGGCTGGAGGAGCAGTCGAGCACAGAGGAGGAGGAGGAGGTGAACACAACGGCGGCCTCTGCCTCCGTACCGGCGGCGCCCTCCTTCCCCTTTAGCTCAGAACTGGCAGCAGCTGGAGAGAACAGTTGCAGCAGCGACATGACGGACTTATCAGACTCCTCGGGTCAGAGTGAGGACTCTGAGGCAGGCGAGAGCCCGTGTGAGCACCGAACCCAGCTGGATGTGGACGAGAAAGGGCTGAGCCGTATCCTCAGCTTCAGCGAAACAGAGAACTGCTCGAGAAGTAGCAGGGACGGTGGGGATAAGAACAGTAAAGACACTTGCTGCCAGGATCAACGGCAAGAGCAACAGCAGCCATCTACAGAGACGTTTAGTAGCTTTAGCATGGTGGACTTTGCCGACGAGAATGACAATATAGACGCCGCACTGTTGGACTCTGCAGACGATCACACAGACAATCGAGCAACAGCCATTTCAGAACTTTTGGATGAGAACGCCAACCAGGGAAATGCCCTATTCCATAGCAGTAGCGTGCCACACACACCCTCCCCTACCATCGATCGCTCGGCGAGCTACAACATGGACCTGAGCCTCTCCTCGGAGTCGGACCTGGAGTTCTTTGACGGTTTCCCCTGCTTGGGGTCCAGCTCGCTCTACAACTCCCTCAAGGAGTACGAACACATGGACAACTTTTTTCAGTTTCAGTTGCCTAGTTACCCCAGCTTCCCTGCGGCTAATGACCCCGGGACCTGCCTCCTGGAGTCACTGATTGGCCTTTCAGAGTCCGTCCCCGAACCCCCTGCCACATTTACAGACAATCAGCTGTTGGAGGAAGCCATGAAATTGTCTGTGATGGAGTCTGTGAAAGTTTGACAAAACGTGAAAATCTTTGGACAGTGCAAGTGGGGGAAAAAAAAGGGGGGGGGGGGTTGGGAGTGGACTGATCATGCACATAAGATGTCAATGTCAACATGTTTGATTTTAGAGGAAGCTGTGATTTCCCTCTTGCCTAATAAATGTTTAAATTCCAGACTTGCCTTCAAAATGTTAGCAAAGCAATTTGGGATTAATGCTGTGTGAGATGGCAGCTAGTGTTAAAAGTGAAAAGATACTGAATAGAGATCAATTTGACCAGGCCCATAGAAAACCAATGATGGCTCTCAATTCCTAAGAAAGCTCTTTTAACCAAACTAATATCACCAACCATATGCTAAACAGGAAATCAACTTTTTAATGGGGCCAGGTTGGGTATCTCAACACAGCTGAATGTGCACCTCAGGGATTTTTTTCTAGCTTTCTAGCTTTTGGAGGCAATGTATGGTGACCATTGCTGTGATGGCCTTCATATGAAACCCCGAGTCAAATCACAACATAGTCCTGTTCATGTCCTCCCTGTGGGCTTTACACCCAGGTGACTTGAGTAGGTGGGGGTCCTCCCTGTGTTGTATCCTGAAGCTAGTGGACTCTTTCTCCTCAAGATCTCTCCCAAGGGTCTTATATGGTACAAAAAAGAAAATCCCTCTAAAAGCTCCTCGGTCAGCACTTTATCTGTGAAAATAGTTATGTATGAATAGGCATTGTTTTGGTTGTGTGGGGTCGATTCAACAGTTCAACGCTAAATTATGGAGTTTCTTATTTATGAGCTGGGTATCTAGAAATAATGGCTCATACCATTAAAATCTGTAGCTGTATTATCTTTATTACCTTTGTTTTAAATTATTTCCTTTTATGATTTTAATTTTTATTTATTTCTGATAAAGCCTACTTTCACTCAAGAAGCACTGTGGTTATTTTCACCAGACAGTGCAATCTTCCTTCCTTTTTTCCATATCACGTTTAGGCATTGGTATGGGAAATGGGACCACAAGTCCATCAGAAAGTATTTAATATCTATTCTCTTATACATTTAACTTTTTTTTTTTTTAGTAAGTTATTATGTCATTATTTCATTAGTTATTTAATTTAAGACTTTTTGGCAATAAAAATGGGCTGTTGTGAAGTTTACTGGATGTGCCTGCTTATCAGGGGAGCCATGCCTGCCAATGGTGTGTGCACAGTGCTTCCATTTAAGCTTTGGGACTGAAAACTGTGGAATCTCCCTAATCACTGAAACTAAATTATGGGTCTATTGTATTGCTGCCTATAATGTAACCATAGAAAATTACACTAATATTTTGTAACTAATTTATGTAGGTTGACAAAAGAATTCTAATCACTGACAAATTGAATATTTTATTAAGAAATCAAAATGAGTAATTTTCAATCCGGGACAACCTTTGTAATATATGAATTATAGAGAAATGTATACTTATGAAGGTTATTGCTCTCTAGCATTCTGAAGTATTTTTCATAGGCAGTCTTATGGTTAGATATCTTAGCGAAATGCCACTAAAACTGAGTAAATTGAAACAGATCAATTTGATTGTACTCTGAATTTTTTGGAAGTCTGTGACTTGGGTTACAACATGTTATAAATTACACATGTAAAGGGATTTGTGGATAAAAACTGCATATATTATACAATTTTTATCGCACACGCAAAACCCTGCAAATCGAAGAGTTGCCTCATTAATTACAGGACAAGACCTTTCAAAGGTGATTGTGCTGTCACCTGTGTTGAGGGACACTAGAGAGTTGATGTACATATCTCACCCTTTCTACAACTGTTTCAACAGCCTTTCTGGACCCTTTAGAAATTATGCATGCAGGTCCTGTTTGTTAAAACTTGTTCTAATTAATTGTATACTTTGAAAAGTGCAGAGTGCACATTGGAAATGTATTATTCGCTTTTTGCCTTTTTGATTACTTTCAAATCCATCCAATACATGTTCTTATGCCATGAAGAGGGCACTGATTTTTGCAAGCAAACATTTGTTTCTCTTGTACAAAACATCAATTCTCATGAAGAAATGGCAACAGTGAGTGTTTTATCAATGTAATGTATTACAGTACAGCTTTTTTTAATTTTATTTTCAAAGAACGTGTCTTACTTTTTGCCTTTTGTGTTGTACATATTTCTGCTTGAATGGTCCTGCAGAGCAAACAAAGCTGCTTTATTTTTTACATATTCACACTTTAACCTGCTGTTCAAAAACAGTTTCTTTCATCTAAGCCATTTTGACAGCCTGTCCCTCCAAATAATAATAAAAAAAAAAACATTTTCTAAATGCTTGACTCTGTTGTTTGTCATATGCTGTTTTTTGTTATATGCAGCGGTGGAAGAAGTATTCAGATCCTCCATCGAAAGTTACCGTAAAGTTTTCCCTGAGACTGGTTTATCATCATTATTATTATTATATGATGTTATTAGTGTTAGGGGTGGCATGGTGGTGCAGTGGTTGGCACTGTTGCGTCACAGCGAGAAGGTTCTGGGTTCGAACCGTGGGCCTTGGGCCTTCCTGTGCGGAGTTTGCATGTTCTCCCTGCGCCTGCGTGGGTTCTCTCCGGGTGCTCCGGCTTCCTCCCGCCGGCCAAAGACATGCACATTTGGTTAATTGGCGATTCTAAAGTGCCCATAGGTGTGAATGTGTGCGCAAGTGGTTGTTTGCCCCCACAACCCTACAAGGATAAGCGGTGAATGGATAGAATAGATGGATGAATTATTAGTGTTACTGATGTAATGCATAATGAATAAGAATAAGCATTTCACTGTCGTAGATGATTGAGGTGGAGCTAGTTTTAGCTGCTTTGTACAGTGTGTTGTTTTGCGTTGTGGTTCCCTACCTAAGGGTCAGGCTCTTCCAAAGACTCGCAAGATAAATCTTACAGGTCATAAAATTATTAATGTGAATGGGGAATCAACTTAATGCCACATAATAAACCTCTGATGCATTCATGCCATTTAGATTTAGAGGCAGAGGACAAGCAAATGTGCCCATACAGTTGCTTTTTTTACCATCTTATGTACATTTTATTGTCGTCTTTCTATACCATTAAAGGCGATATACAGTTCACAGCATATGCACTGAAATGGCATTCTTTATGTGTTTTTTTTGTGCAAACCACTGGAATTCATCTGTGGTTTCTGGTCTCCATGGTTAAGAGAAAAACACCCACTTCTTGTGATGTCATGCTGTAGCCTCCTGACTACCACCACAAACATATGGCCCCGAGATTCCAGACAAGGAGGAAATGTCGGGCCTGTGACTGCACATAGCTCACATTTGGTCACAATTAAGAAAATTTGGTTCTTTTCAGTGGATGTTTCAAGATTTTTTTTTTAGCTTTCTTTGATACATCAAAAAAAAAAGATTTACCTCCATGTTACTTCAGCCTTTTTAGCTAATGGAGGTCCAATCCCAAGAATTTTCCATCCTCTTGGACTTGGAACTAGAAAGGTCAGATTGTAAACCTTCCTACTTTTGTGACCCCTTTAACTGTGGCCCTGTTTGCAGATGTGCTGGTTGTAAGCAAAGTACAAAAGAAAAATGCATCCAATTAGAAAATAAAGACTGTGAGAAAGTACAGGAGCTCCAAGAAATGCATCAAAGTCTGAGTGCCAAGTGTAAACATGAGGCACTTTCGCCACCCTTTGGCTGAATTAAGAACTACAACCAAACACCTACTGCATATCAAACACAAATGACTTAAAGGCAGATGAATTTTATTTCACAGGTTCCATTTGATGGTTTGGGCAAAACACTGTGTCATCTAATAACCCTGTGTGACCTGAGGAAAGCATACAAAGAAAGAAAGAAAAGTCAGGCAACTGAAATATGGAGACATATTCTGAATCACATCATAGAGGCTATAGAGGAGGCTTACTGAAAAGATCCATTCCAGGAAGAAGGAGACCCTGGTGAAGACGGTGGGTTTAGTCACTTGGTTGCACATGCCAGATGGACCATAACTGACGACACCGTGGACTCTCCAAGCTCCGTCAGTGTAGCAGCTCAGGGGACCTCCAGAGTCGCCCTGAGACGGGTAGCAATAAGAGCAGACACAAGTAGTGGGTTTAAGAACCATGCAGTGAGAAGTAGGATGTTACCTCTCACTCAGCCTCTTTTATACACCTTAGCCAGTTATCTGCCGGGTGTTACCGTGGCAATGATAATTCCTAGTAACGTTGGTATTGTTGCGAGAATGATAATATCTGATTGAGTTGAGACAAACTGGTTTCATGACGACACTGCCTTGCATGAGGCAGATGCGTGCGTTTGTATACTGTACCTGGCAACCTGAAATGATCCCATCCCCTCCAGCACACACCATGGATCTCAGAGCAATGCTGCCCCACCATTCCGGCCGGGAGCAGACCGAATGCTCCACCACATTGATGGGAGCCACCTGGAGGACGGCAGGGACACTCCCTGAGTCTGTGAAGAGAGAGAGAGTAGGAATTTCTTTATTGAACGTGTGTGGGTGTGTGTGTGTGTGTGTGTGTGTGTGTGTGTGTGTGTGTGTGTGTGCGTGTGTGTGTCTACTCACAGTCCATAAGGCCCCAGCCGGTGATGTAGCAGATGAAATCATGAGGCAGCATCTGCTGAGGGGCGGGAAGGTCAGCAACAGCCACGTAGCCATTGTCATACACAGGATTAGCCAGTTTCATGATAGCAATGTCATTCCTAAGAGAAACATAAAAACATATAATTGTATCATGTAGCAGCAAACTCCTGGGTGTGAAAAAAAAAGCTTAAGTGCAAGTGTAATTAATATGTGATAGCCCTGTGGCTGACGAAGCACTTTTAAAATTGACCATCCCATCCACTTGTGAGGGAGAGTGGTAATACAGTATTTGCTCCCAGTTGTTGTCCCCACTTGTGATACTATTCCCTAGGGCAAATGCAATTGCTGTAGCTTTACCCTTTGGCAAGGTCGCCAGTCCACTGAGGATGGACAGTAATCTTCTCCACACGGATGAACTGCTCACTGCCGTCATACTCATACAGGTTATACTCACCCACCACCACACGGTACTGACTAGCTTCCATGCTGACAGGGACATATGAAACAAAAACACAATATTACTTACAATAATCACAAATGCATGTGAAAATGTACAAGTGATAGGTGAATACTGATGCCAACAAGAACCACTCGCAGCCCCTACCTGAGGATACAGTGAGCTGCAGTCATGATGAAGAAACTATCAATAAGAGTTCCTCCACAGAGGTGGTAGTATGATCCGTCATTGTATGAGTCCATCTGGAGAGAGATCTGAGAGAAAACAGAGACCAAATACACACAGGTGGAGGATTTCGTGTTATTGCAGAGATCATTCTGTATGATTAGGACGAGAAGATCAGCGATATTCAATGAATTTGTTCAATAAGTAATAAGAAAATTCCACAGCAGCATTATAAACAAAAGCACTTGAGTACCTCAAATGCAGAACATGATTTTAATCAAGTCAATTCCAATACTGCAACAGTAGAGAATCACTGTGTGTGTGTTTGTAGGTTTTACCTGCCATCTCCAGGTGTTGGGTTTAGCATCGTGGCCTCCTATGACCCTCTCATTGTGCACGTTATGGTTGAAGGGTGCCTCAGCACAAATCAGCCCTTTGGTGTACATGTGAACATAAACAGAGTGTGCAATGGTAAAATTACTGTTTGTTTGTTTTTTTGTTTTGTTTTTTTAAATCAACAACAGCACTTAAAAAGTCTAGTGTTGTTGAAAATGGTGATGTATTTCTTGAAAAGCTTACCAATGCAGGATAGAAAAGCCACAAACCAAATCATGTTGGAGCAGTCCAGGATAAATGCAGTTCGCTTCTAACTATTTATATCAGTTTGAGACTGGAAGTCCTTCAGCAAGTATTAGGCAACCATTAAGTTTCCTGCCAATATCAGCAATTGATACGGATTATTCCAGATCGAATGTACTCTATGTCATGCCATATTGGAACAAATTAGGGAAAGTGTGGTAGTCAGCAACCATATATGTATATATATATATATATATATATATATATATATATAGGCTATCTCAAAATCCATATAGTTATACTGTCAATATATTTGCATTTATATTTATATTTATATTTACATTTTTTCAATTTGGGAATTAGGTTTTTAAAGTAAAGCTCACATTTCTTATCATGGTGAGAAAAGTGCAGGTGCATTCATGTGAAGGCAAAGTCAGCTGAACCATCTGTAAAGAGCGAGGCTGGAAAGTTTCCTAGAGATAACTGTCTAAACTGATCAACAGCAAATGAATAGAAAAAATAATTCCACAGCCTGTTGATAGAGTTTGACCTTATTCAACCCCATGTTGTAAACAAGAGGACTATTCTTATTTCAGTCAAAGATACAGATGTGTAATTATGTAACACAAGCATAAATAATTATATGCATATCCAATTACATATAGAAATATCTGGAGGTAGCAGTTTATAAAATCAAATAAATATACATTTCTAAAAATACAATCCATTTAAATATAAAGTTTTAGTTATCTGCTTAACATTGAATGCATCTCTACACAAAACGTGCTATACAAACAAAGTTATCGTTTTTATTATGTTTTGTGGGAATATGGTGAGTGATTTCAGTAGTAAGTGTGACTTTAAAGTAAACTGGAGATTAAGTTCTGCCAGAACACATAAGACCTGTGTGTAGATGAGGGCGCAGTCCATATTCCTGACAGAACTTGTTCTTTCCAGATCTTCAAATTAATACAATATTCAGTGGTAACTGTAGCTGAATATAAAATGCTCCCTTTCTTTGGTGATAGGCTGAGAAAGGTTATTATTCTTGTATGCTAATTAAATATGGGAAATCAGATCATTTTAAAACAATTAAAACATTTTTCAACAAATCTGTTTATGTTTCCTCAAACATTTTCCATGTAAGGCCACAAACTGTCACATCTATTTGTGTTTACATCTTCTTTTTTTTATTAAATATCCAAATTCATGAATGAGATTGTGTATATTTTACACCAGCGTTGCCTGTTGTTAGGCAACCACGTAGCAGGCGCCGGCAAGGAGAGCTAATCGAACGCAGTTTGCGTGATAGCATCATGGAGATCTAGCCCAGTTGGGGATCGATTTTTCTGGCATCTCTATTTATTAGCTTTGCCTAGTCCTCCGGCGCCTGCTGTTAACCTGCCTCAGCTGTTGGCGCTAGCTAGCTGGTATCAGCTGTGTAGCTCATAGTAATGCCTTCTAACATTACTCTACCTCAGTGACATTTAGTTCGTGCTTGTCAAACGGAACTATTAAAAGCAATGGGGCTACCGCAGAGCTCGTTTTTGTCGGACGGTGGAACTAATAGTGGATATCATGTCCACGGGGTACGTTGTAGCGTAGTACAAGGTTATGCACAGCCCTCGTTTCGCTCACTGTTTGAATCTTATGCTAACTATGTTAATCCTGAACAGACATTGTTGTATTTTTATATGAAGACACGCAATAGGTGTTTGGCAATTGACAGGTTACTCTTTAACTGTAATAACTCGTAAAACAATCGTCAGCTTTAATGGTGTCCGCCCATGATGAGGTGGCATCTGGCACACACCCAAATTTGCTTGCGACTGTAATTGTTTAGTCACTGCAGAAACAGATACTAGCACTAGCATTAATACATCAGCTTATTCAATATGTGAGGAGCACCTGCTGTGTGATGTCTCGCATTGAGAAGCCCCAAATTCTGCCCACTGCAATATCTTTAGTTGACACACGGGGGCGACAATAATAACTGTACTGTGTGTGAAATAAAATGAAATAAATCTCAAATGTTTCAGGTTCAAGAGGACTCCCCGGCTCTGAAGTCTGGTCTGGAGCCCTTCTTTGACTTCATCCTCTCTATAGGAAATACCCGACTTGTGAGTAGACACCTATGATGCTAAAGTCAAGAGTACCTTTGACATGTCCCCAGGCCAAATACCACAATATTACCAAATGATAAACAGTAGGTTGTATGGGTAGCATGTGAATTAAGTGGGTTGCGTGACAAAAACGATGATTTCATATGATGAAATTAGCAAATTGATTAAATTATTATTATTATTATAATTATTATTTCGTTTGTTGTTATTATTATTATTATTATTAATATTGTCAACCATTTGCATGACAAGGACCTTTTCTGTGATCAGTTTTGGCTCTACTTGTTTATCCAGTTCAGGGACAGAAGGCATGATCCTTTGAAAACATGCCACCAAGTAGCTATTAATCCCAAGGTGTTTGCATAATGGTGACTTTTTATGAAAGTCCTATCCCTGCAGAGGAATGTTGAGACCTTACCTTTAGCTCAGTAGAGCTAGATGTGTGTCAACTTCCTTAAGTCATACATGAAACAGCAAAGATAAACTTCTTGGTTTTGACTTGCTGTGGATTTGTTTCTTTTGCTTTGATATGATTTTAGATATTTTTAAACATTATTTATTATGATGTGTGTACTTCTGTTCTGTGTTGTACTGCTAACCCAATAAGAAAGCCAATTTGTTCTTGCTTACAATAAAATTTAAACATCAGGCCTGTATCTCCAGTCTCAGGAGGAAACATGGCCATATGGTCTGCTGACATAATCTCATTTCATGTTCTTTTACCTGAAATTCGGTTTCGTCATGTCTGTGCTGTCACAGCTGGGTTGTTCAAAATTTCTCTGTCTCACCAGAATAAAGAGAGTGACTTGCTGAAAGATCTCCTAAAAGCCAATGTAGAAAAAGCAGTGAAGCTTGAAGTGTACAACTCTAAAACCCAGCGGGTGAGGGAACTGGAGGTGACACCAAGTAACATGTGGGGTGGTCAGGGTCTGCTGGGGGCTAGCGTCCGCTTCTGCAGCTTTGAAGGAGCCAATGAGAACGTGTGGCATGTCTTGGTAAGTCAAGTCTATCTTTCTTTGTTTAAATTGTGCCTGGTAAGGCCTGGCCTTGATATAAAACAGTTTACTGCCCACTGTGGGGAAATAGTCACCACATTTTCTTTTAGTATTTTTGTTAAGAAAATAAAAGACAAAGGAGTAGTAGGCTTCAAATCCAAATATACCTAATTTTCTGCCAAAGAGCCTAACTATAAAAATAAAAAAAGTTGCATCATACTCTTGTAAGTTTGGGTGATATTCTCAAACGTAAAATCCCACATACTGAACATTTTCAATTATTTAAGATAAAAATATCTTCATAGCATTCTTTCCCCCATTTTTAGGATGTAGAAGTGAATTCTCCTGCGGCACTGGCTGGACTTATTGCACATGATGACTTCATTGTGGGAGCCGACCAGGTGTTACAGGATGTGAGCTTTCTTGTTGTTTATTTTGCTCTTATTCATTATAAACAACTGAACAAATTATACTGTAAATTATGAATTGTTTTTTTTAACCCCTGCAGTCAGAAGACTTCTTTTCATTGATTGAAGCCAATGAGGGGAAACCTCTGAAGCTGCTGGTGTACAACATACAGTCTGATCAATGCAGAGAGGTAGTGGTGACTCCCAATGGAGCATGGGGAGGAGAGGGAAGGTGGGCATTTATTTTGTCTTCAAATTAAGGTGCATATTAATAACATATCGCCATTTTCTAATTGCGTCACTTTTGTCTTCTTTGTGTTACATTCTAGCCTAGGCTGTGGTATCGGCTACGGCTACTTGCACAGGATCCCAACTCGTCAAGTTCAGCCGAACAACCAGAACAAAAGTGATCTGCAGTCCACGGTCACTGACGTCAGTGAAGAGCTGGCTGCAGGTGACCACACTGAGGTACAGGTTATCACATCTTTCTTTGTTTCATTCATTAAATGTTCTTGATAGAGACCTTTTGTTGAGTTTAGTCTGAAACACGCTTTCTCTTTCTTCAGGTGCCTTCTGCGGCTGAATGTAGCCTTTCTAGTGTCAGTGAAACAAGCTTGAATGAAAGCAAAGGATTTGTGCAGGACCTGTTTGTAACCTCACCCACGCAGCCAGCTGTAGACATAGGTAACCACATCTAATTTTAAGAGGCACAAATTAGTTTCTGGTGTCTGATCTAGGTGTTCTCACGCACATTTGTTCTATGCAAATCACAGATATTTCCAACATACCCGAAGCAAGGACTCCAGACTTATCAGACATGGTTTCCAGCAATGACATGGACCAGACGTCCATGCTTGCTAATTATGGAGATGACTCTGGTGATCAGTGTAGCTTGGGTAAGTACCTCTACACCCTCTACAAGTGATTATATTGTGCAGCTTAATATGGCTATTACAGGTATTCAATGCCACCTGGTGTGAAAAGAAAAATCAAGAATTGAAACCAGCTTTCGCCTCACATTTCTGGGTTCATTTAATCTCTTAGTTTATTTATTAGTTTCTATTCCTGCAGGATAAAAACAGTTGAACCAAATGAAGAAAAAAATGGCTTTGATAAGTTGTTTGCAGCACAACTAAAGTAGCAACAGCAGAGGATTATTAAACAACCTAATAGGGTGTAACAGAAGCGTAAATCACAACGTTTCATTACATAGCATCCTCCAAACATTATTGATTGATAGTTTATAATTTTGTATCCCGAGGAGGATT
Source organism: Seriola aureovittata (assembly GCF_021018895.1). Lineage (NCBI taxonomy): Eukaryota > Metazoa > Chordata > Actinopteri > Carangiformes > Carangidae > Seriola > Seriola aureovittata. Next base: position 14,726,902 of record NC_079383.1, read on the forward strand.
TTTCTTTTGACTACACTTATTTTCTTTTTACAGATAACTTGTCCGTTTCCCAAAGACCTTCATCTCCAGAGAAGGACGAAGAATCAGACATCCAGAAAACTGAGCACGAAGATGCTGTTGACCTGATCACTGCAACCCCTCAAAGTACACAGGCTGTAGACGACCTCATTGGCCCTGGAGTCACCACAGAAAACCTGGGTGACACAAGTAGCTCAGACATGCAAGGTACTAGTTCTGAAACCTCACTCTCAGCCAATATTATGACGGGGGAGATGTCAGAGCCTGCTGCAACAGACAATTAAGAGGACCGCTGTACCAGAGAATAAGGAAGTTGTTTAACTCTCAAGCTGACTTGCATAAAACATTAATAGCACACCATGATACAGAAAAGCTTCCCCATATGATTGTAAGTTGCTTCACTGGAACTATTTTTAATTTACAAAAGTTTTATTTATATTCAAGTGCCACTACTGCATGCTGAATTGCACATTTAAGAGAAACGGAGCGTTGAGGAGAAAGTTGGTCAGATAGTTATAACTATATGAATGTATTATATAATTTAGGCACACTGTACGTCTCAACATCAAACAGAATGAAGCCTTAGTTGAGTCTTATTTGCTGTTCAAAGTCATCCTAGTTTGCACTAAAAAGCCAAAGGTGAATAATGTTCGGTTTTGTCGCTCTTACTGTTATCACCTGCGATATAGTCTGACACAAAAGCGAGAAAAAGAAAGTTTGAGCTGGAGTTCACACAGATCCATCATGTGGTTTTGTTTTCATCCATCATTATGGAATTTGGAGTTTATGTTTTTATTTTCTCCTGGGTTAAGTTTGAAATGAGTACACATTTAAAAAGATTTTAATCTCAGGCCTTTACCATTTAAGCCCTTTTGCCTTATGTCTGGTTTTAACTGTCCTCCTTTCTTATGTGTCGGTTTGACTTTTGATTGGTGTAAATGAGTGAGTCACATGTGATGCAGCTCTCTGACTGACTTCTGTTTCTTCCCTTTATATAGATTTGAATTATTTTATGTTTATGATTTTTATGGATGGATGTAAATATTCAAATATTTATAAAAAAAAAAGATGCTCAAGATAAACCTGCAGCAGTTTACTTGTCTTTCTGCAGTGTCACTCACACTGACACTGTTGTCACAGCTCATACCAGTTGGAAATCAAAACAGATCAAACAACATACACAGTACTTCAGAGAAAAATACTCAAATTCATTGTAAATTATCTGGATCTGAGCCAAAATTTAAAGGCTTCTTCCCTGGCCCATGCTCCATCCCTCCATTAAGTTCAGTGCAAATCGGTTGAGTTCTTGCTGCGTAATCCTGCTGAAAAGCAAAGAAACAAACAGACAGGTGAAATCATAACCTCCTCTGCAGAGGTAATGAGTGTTTCCTAGTGATATCAGCATCAGTCATTCACAGAGAAGTGAGTTCATGCTTTGCGACAGCAGGTGTCAGCAAACACCTCATTATAGCTCTCAACGGTTTCGGCTACTGCATCTTAGATTAGCTCTCTTGTATCTTGTTTTCAGTCATTAGTGGAGACATATTTCTGCACAATGTTTCTGCGAAAATCACATCATCTCTATGAACTCCTCCGTATAATTATGGGATCTGATCTAGCAGAACAGGAGTAGCTTGCATTATTAGGGGAAACTCAACAACACGGATTCCTCATTTGAATCATTTAATTCAAGGCTGCATATTTAATATCTGGAACAGGCACCATATGTCATATATATATTATATCTGGCTAGGTTGGCCAGCCCACATGTCTGGAAAAGTGGTTTTTCAAAATGAAATCAGAGGCAAATAGGGGAAATCAAATGTTAAATTACAGATACATGCTGATTTGAAATGATAGTTTAGCTAGTTCATTATGTAGAGACCTATATTTGCATTTGTTTTTTTCCCTTTGATCCAACCAATGAGGATTCTTGTATTCTGATACATAGGCTGTATGCAGTATCAACCATTAATAATTCCGCACATACAATATATTCTCAATGTTTCTCACTTTATAATTCTAAATCAGAATAACCAAATATTGGTGAGACCCAGAAAATGCAAAAAAAAAAACAACAAAAAAAACCCCAAAAAACATGAAAGCTGCAGTCGCAGAGGGGGAAAATGCCTCAATTATTTACCAGGGCACTCTTCAGTTGAAGGGGGGGGGGGGATGGGCATTCAGGGAAAGAAAAGACTGTGTGGGGGAAGAAACACGAGAGGGAGATGATGATTTATCCACCAGAGAGTCAGTGGTGTTCTTAAGGAAGCTTTCCTCTGGATCACCTGTGTGTGTGTGTCTGTGTGTGTGTGTGTGTGTGTGAGAGAGAGAGAGAGAGAGAGTGTGTGTGTGTGTGTGTGTGTGTTAAGTGAGGATTATATTTCTAAGATGAATATGTAGCACTAGCTCAGGAGCTTTGGCTTCGCCTACACACTGAAGTTCATCAGTAGAAATGTGGAAATCTCAGTAAAATAAAAACCTTGTGCTTGTTAAATCTACGCCTGTTCAGTACACATTTGGCCGGATGGTTTTTATACTCGTGACCTCAGGGTGAATATGTTGTTTCGTTGCCTTCATGTTTGGTTTGCAACATGAACGTAGCATTATTTGAAGAAGCAGCCCCGAGGCAAAAGCCAGCAGCTGCGTACCAGGAGGAGCCAAGGGGTGAAGTGTAAAGGGAGCCACCTCTGGAGGAACATGCCTTGCCTTCATTTTCTCCCTTTTCTGAGAATGTTTCAAAGGACGCTGTGACGCAGCTGAACCCACTTGTCAGCTTAGCTTTATCTCAGCCCATGAGAGGCTCGGCTCACAGGCACTAGCATAGTGGCCGTTGCCTCAGCCTGTCGTTGCAGCATGACAAATTGTGAAATAGAATAACTACAGGGAAAGAGAAAGAGAGGGGGGGGGATCATGGATGAAGGGAAAGGATGAAAAAGGTATAGAGATAAGGCTGCTGAAGACAGCAATGAAAAATGAGCAAGTAATTGCTTCATCCACTGTGGTCACACATCTCCACATAAAAACTGCATCTTGCTGTTTAGCCTTTGGCTGATGTGACTGTGCATTGCTGACTCTAGGTCACTGAAAAACAGATTGGCATATGCGGACGCTCGAGTGAAATAACATTAAATACAGCAATTTTCCACTTTTCTGTTCATGCGTGCGGGCACAGCGAACCAGCCCACTCCCATAGTTCTATTTTCTGTTCTTGTCACCTGCCCGCCCTAATCACAGATATCTTGGCACCAGTTGGCCTATCTTTGGAAGTGCTGGGAGCTGTATTTGCATATAAGCGTCATGCGGCGTTCTTCACAGTGTGCACACAAGAGCCTGGGAATAATTTCAGTAAGTGCCCATCTATGGGAGACCACCAATGTACAGACCTCCTCTTGTGTAATTCATGCATGAGGACTATCTATTAATATTATTACTATTAAAGTTGTTTTCATCTCCTGCAGTAATTACCAGCTGGATATATGTTTGCCTCTATTCGTATGTAAATATGTAAATATTATAATTTTGATCTTTAATTACAGTTCAACACTTGCTGTAGCCCTTTGGAATATGAATTCAGTCTTCAGTACACAAGTGGAATATTGTGCAGCCTAATTTAGCATTTCTCGAACCTGTTAGAAAACCAATTGAAAACCAATTATAAAACTACTGATACCTCAATAACCTAATAAAGCGTTTGCCAGTGTCTTCCAAAAACCATTTAAAAAAACAATTCATATGAGGATTTTTCATCTCCCACTTCTATGGTTGAGGTCTGAGATTGTCTAAAACTACATAGTTATGCAAACATCATGGTCATGGTCAATGGAAACCAACAATGACTGTTGGTGTGAAAAGGGAAGTAAACTATGGCGAAAACGCCCAACCATCCACCACAACTTCTTCCCCAAGAGGTTTTGTGGCACTATAACTTCCTCTTGAGAGAGGACAGTCATTATTCAAATGAACACCAAAGGTCGCTCGTCCGGAAAACATAAAAATCGATTTTTTTATTTATTTTTTTTTTTTAACATTTGAAAAAATGGTCAGTTCTGTTCTTCTGGTAAGGACAGTCTATCTACAATCTTCAGCGTCAGTGTGGCCAAAAACCCTACCAGAAATATCCAGTGTGATTCATTTATTATCCCATAACTCATAGTTACGCCCTAATCTGGGATCTTTTGTTGCCTCTCACTCTCAAATACTCTCTAAAGTAGCAACGAAAAAAAACTAAAGATAAAACTTTGATCTCTAACAATTTGAACTGGATTCCTTGTGACAACAGAGCAAGAGATAAAGGCAAAATAGGATGCAGCAGCCAATAAAGGAGGTTAAATGTGGTTGCCCTGCTTTATTTCCAATACTAATTGCCATTCAGCGGGGGTGAGGGCCTGGCCACACAAGACAGCACACATTGTTCTACTGTCAAGATGACCCAGCTGATGTCAAGTCCGCACCCATCTGCTACTGCGGCTCCTCCTCTCTCAACCTGAAAAAGACGACTTGGCTGTTACACATCCAAGGCAGGTTGTTAAAATCAAAATTTTTTAAAATTATCATCCAATATCTTCCATTCCCTCAGCTACTTTCGTATATTTTGTTTTTAATATAGGAGAATGAATTTGAAGTCTAGCCATGAGCTGTGTTTTTTTTGTTTTGTTTTGTTTTTTTTTTTGGTGGATGCTCATTACATTTCTTCTCCAAATAGTTTCGAAGCAATGTTTGTCTGTGTCCTGGAGGCCTCTCTTTGAAATGATATCGTAATGTTAAAAAAAGAAAATTGCTACAGCATTACTGTTGCAAGGCTTGCTGCTTTCATCTCGGCAGAACAAACACAAGACAAATGGGTTTTGTTTCTGCAGCCGTCTCTATATGTTACATACAGCTTGCTCAGAAAGGTGTCAAGGTGCTGAACGAGTCTGCTGCTGTGTTTTTGCTCTCAGTTTTTCTCGCCTTGTTTGATCAGGGAGGCCTTTTTTTTTTTTTGTTCCGGTGGAGGAGCGGCTCATGAGACAGAGGGATAAAGGTTCGGCTCGGCCCTCTCACTGTGAATATGAGTAGATGGAGGAACATAACTCAGCACGTTCCCTGCTGTTTTCCCGTGTCTGTGACATATTTGCTGTGACATCCTCACCACTACCCAGGCATGGTTTTGACCCGACAGGGCGCTGTCTCTTGGAGTTAACCTCATTTACCAGTTAACTGTCGCCCCCACAGAGCGATGCACGCCTGGCTCTGGAACTCCTCAGTCAAAACATGCACACGATATAGCATGCTATTCTCTAAAAGGACCAAACAAAGCATGAAACACTGAATTTTGCAGGACTGGCCTGAATGGCAGAAACACTGGGGCAATGTTTCTGTCATCTAAAAAATGTCCGGGTCATTAGGTAAGGCTGTGAAACACTAGCAGGACTCAGTGTTCATGAAGGAGGTCTGCAGTTACCAAAATTTGCAGCTGCAGTGCTACAGATATATTATTATGCTCTCTTATTTGCATAAATCCTAGTTTTGATGGCAGCATCCCACAGCACGTGTACCCTCCCCCCCCTACAAATCTTGATATATACAGTATATTGGCCACATCATGTTCACAATGCATGCTGGCCCAGAAAGAAAACTGAAAACAAGTGTGTGATTTTTCCTCCTGTCGATGAATAAAATCCTCCATCACATGATTTATCCTCCACTTACACACAACAGCTCCTGCACTTCTTTCCAGTTGTAGCTCCTTCAATCAGCTTTGGCTCGGCTGTGTGTGTGTGTGTGTATGTGTCTGTGTGTGTGTTCATGAACAGACGACAGCCTGAATTTGACAACACGGCATTTGCGTCACTCAGTTCCTGCCTGTGTCAAGCCAGAAAAAACAAAAAACAAAAAAAGCACTGATCTACCTGATAGCCTGGAGAGGTGTGTCTCTGCAGGATGGCAATGCCACTGTGGTGGAGGGGAATGAACTGTGTCAGCTTTCTCAGAGCAAAATGGAGGCACCATTTCATGGCGCCAGGGAGAGGAGGGGGGGATTAGAGGGAATGGTGGAGCAGACAGACATAAAATGTAGAAAAATTATCCAGTAGAGCAGCCAGAGGTGTGCAGACGGGTGGGGGGGGGGTGTAAAATGTGGATTTGCTGCCTCTTATTGCGTGAATCTTCCATGTTGGTTGATCTGAATAAACACATTGCTAGGTATTCATTGTATTACAGATGGACAATACTCTTAATATGGTTGACACGTATGTTCAGTATAATCAGGAGGTGCCGTGGTTGCAAATACCCGGAGTATGATTGATAATCTAACCCCATGACTGTGAATTTGTGTTGCTATCCAGACAGCTACACGGAATCAAAAAGCAGAATATATCAAAAAACCTCATTTCGGAGTCAGTGATGCCTATGTAAATATCTGAGAGCTGACGGATGTAGCTTTTGCCACTGTGCCTCGGCGCTGTGGCTCTGTGTACACATTATTTTTGAGTCCCTCAGACATGGAAAATGTAATAATATTCAAACAGAGTGGGGAGGGGCCAAAATAAGAGTAACCCAGTGGAAAATTATGTGCTGTGTGTGTGTGTGTGTGTGTGTGTGTGTGTGTGTGTGTGTGGTGTGTGTGTGTGTGTGTGTGTGTGTGTGTGTGTGTGTGTGTGTGTGTGTGTGTGTGTGTGTGTGTGTGTGTGTGTGTGTGTGTGTGTGTGTGTGTGTGTGTGTGTGTGGTGGGGTGGGGGTGGAATATGTACTACATGTCTACTAAAGTGAAAATGTGCTGTTATCAGGTTAGTCCAGAGCCACATTCTCCAGCAACAACTGAGATGCACAAACACTCAGACTCCCCTTGAGATTCCCTTTTTTTTGTAATTACTTTGTGGAGCAGGAGTGTGTGTGTGTGTCTGTGTCTGTGTGTGTGTGTCTGTGTGTGTGTGTGTGTGTGTGTGTCTGTCTGTCTGTCTGTGTCTGCTTTTTAAACGGTCTGGCTTTTGTCAAGAGCTTTCCAATTCAGGCTTCATCCCAGTTACTAATGCACCCTTAAATGTGGCATAAAATCAGGGGTCATTTGTTATGCAAGTCATTAAATTGCTATTAGAGTTTACGTGGAGAGCTATCAGTTGATGGCATTAATCATCTGTCATAATTATAGTGATTGTATGAATGGGCAGACTTTGCATTGGCAGATAGTGTAATTCAGGCTTGCTTTGTCTGTGGAGACAAACGGAGGTTGCCATGTCTGTGTCTTTTAGTGCAAAGCCAACACACGAAATGAAGACTTTATTTACCTAGTGAGAGGCAAACAGAGAACGACAGGTGGGTCCGGTCCGCTGCTTCCACCTTTGACTGCAATTACTGTGATAAATGGAGATCAAAACACTCAGGTGACTCAGAGGAGGCCGGCCGATCACTTATCTGATGGTGAGTCATCAGTGGCTTCTACTGTCAACACTGGCCCATCAGACGCAAGAGTTAGAGGGAGCATTGCGTATATGCATGCATCTGGATGTGTGTAGGCCAATGTGTGTGTGCGGATTTGTGTTTGTGTGTGCTCATCTGCGTGTGTGTGTGTGTGTGTGGGAGGCTTTCAAAGCGCTGATGGCAAGTTTCCACTGTGGTCATCTAGTGTCCTCTGACAATGTGACTGTGGTCTGTTCAGTTTTCCAGCTCTGCCTGCAGACACAATGTGTCACACAACCATGCAGATGAAAACGCAAAGCACGGGGAGGAGCACTTCACTGATTTAGATGTTAATATCTCTCACAGTACATCGTGTTCCCTGCATGCACTTCACCTCTGTGGACAAATCTCCATCACATATGGAAGAATTTGCAGTTGTAATAAGGATGGGGAGGTTAATTAGTGCCTTTGCATTAACTGAATCATTATCTGTCTTCTAAATTAATCTTTCTTCCTGTCCAGGCAGGAAACTTGGACAAGCTTATCTTGATTATGTAAAACTTTAAAAAAATAAAAACAAGAGTTTTTATTTGTATTTGATTGTGATATTTAAACTTAAGAGCAATGTTCCTGTGCAAAAACACTATAATAATCTCTTTTTTGTCATAGAAACAATGCATTCTGCCTTTAATCTGTTAAATAATTACTTAAACATTTAGTATCCGGCAGTCCAACCTGTGTGGTTTAATTGATTATATTTTCTCTGTCTCTATGGCAACTGAAAATTACCATGAAGGAGATAATTACAGGGTGCAGCAAGATGCCTGAAAATAACTGAATTGCCTCTTTTATTTGAACTTCCCATCTTTATGCACCTCTCCCTGAAAGGCCTGGATTGATTTATTAATTGATTTTTGAGGGCCCAGCTATACAAAGCTATAGCCGCACACTGCTCAGTATTGTTAAATAGCAACACTGGCAGAAGGGCAGGGCTGAACCTATAGGTGTTCCTGGTGTGCAGGGACCTACGATCAAACCTTTTTCCCTCTAACACCATAATGGCGCTCATCATGTAGGCGTGACTACAGCAGTGTGCCCTGAAGTTAGCCAGCTGGCAGCTGCTGATTATTCTCTACCTTTCCCTTGTCATTTCCCCAGCCCGTCATGACATTTCAAGCAGCATGCAATCCCAGTTAGAGATGTGAACTTAGTTAATATAACCTTCTGTAGCAGTTACAGCGGTATGATATGTTCATACCTCTGTCAGACAGCATCTGCTATATTTAAATTCAGGCAGACCGGTGCGTTCACACCAAGCCTTCAAAGAGTGGATTAGCACAAATCAGCTTTCCTCCGACTGCAATGGGAGCTGACAAAATAACAGATCATTTCCCTCCTCCCTCAGAAATAACACCTCTGTTTCACTCTCTATCCCCTCTTGTGAATTCAGAAACAACACAGGTTCAAAATGCTGCATGTTTTCAAGCTTCACCTTCCATAAACACAGAATGTAAAAAATGCTAAATGTAACTTCCATTGCAGGACTAAACTCTGCTGCTTTATTGAAAATACATATTGCATTTCTAATCCCATCCTTCACCACGTTTGCCAATGCACTGTGGTTACCCTTCCTCCCCTTTCTCTGCTGACCCATTGATAACCTCTAAGAACTGCCTGTGGGCCAGTCAGAAACAATCAATTGATCAAAAAGGCTAAGTGAGAGCCATTTGCATCTCAGTAATGTCTTCTGGCAGATTGCAGTTGTCTGCATGTTCCTCAGTGGTGAGGAGCCAGAGCTGCATCAGAGCGTGTTAGAGGTAACAAAGACTGCCTTCAACAACTGCTTAAAGCTCAATAATTAACACTTTATGTCATTATGTTGTTTGTTTAATCCATAGTAACGAATTAAACTGCTTAGTGAGTTTTCGAGGTGCTGTTAGATGGATTTCCATTCTTCATGCTACGCTAAGCTAACTGGCTGCTTACTGCTTGCATGGCCTAACTGTATTTCTCACAATGTTGAACTATTCCTTAGAGCTTGCATTCCATTGAAGCAAGTTGGCCCATTATCCTACATACACACACAGAGACATTAAATCACTTTCCTTCTTTTAGAAGTAATTTGATCTCTTCAAAACTAGAGCAGAGAAAGTATTAAAGTTTAAATAGATCATTTCTATTACAAATGTTATACTTAGTCTAGTTTTTGAAAATTCCATCATTACACAGCAACAAAACAGACATTACATTTTAATATCTCGAGGTTATGATCTATAAAATAGGTACCTCATGTTAATCGGCCCTGTGATTGGATTTGTCGTCTCTGATAATGTTGCTCTCAGACTGTCGGGGGCTTTTATCTCCATTTGCTATGCAATGTGGGCAAAGGAGCCTATTATCTTTTCTGTTGATTCAATTATAAAACGACTATAATGTCCGCTCGCCACCACACACATGCAAACATGGACAGCAGGTAATCCATATCAATGGCTCAAGCAGTGAAGAAATGTACTGTATAAAAAACTAAAGATAAAAATGTGGTATGATAGCTAAACCAAATTAAAGAGAGAAATGTCTAATATTTTGTTCTCATTTAATGATATTCTATTTCATGAGTATCATTTCCCATTCCACTCAGCTTTTTTTAATCGGATGCATCTAAAGATAAATAACATGAGGATGTTTTGCTGTTTTAGAAATGCTGTAAAACGCAATGCATTTTCCACAGACTATGACACTTTAAATCACATTTTTACAATCACTGAGCAGTTATATTTCTATTTGCAATTGCAGGAATATCCAGCAGCATTTTTACCAGATCCAGTTACTAATCATATAGAAAAATATCAACAGCAAAATCATCAGAAATTGCTGTTATTTTGCCCAATGTGGACACTGTAGGAAGGTCAACATTACAGCCATACTGAGTCTCTTTACATTTAGATGTTCATACCTGGGTCACTGCCAAAAAGCAAACATCCAACTACAGCGTTTGAGCAATAGGAGAAAGATCTTGCTGAGAATTTAAACACAACACTTATTGCTCCACCGAGGAACACGGTGTTATAAGCTGCTTAGTTCTTAGCCTGTGATCCAGTACATTAAACCCAGTGCATGAGTCAGCTGTATTCAAAATCTAATTTCTTTGTTCATTTTCACTTATTCTACCTCTTCGCCGTTTCTCCTTAATCCCTGTTGATGTGAAGTAAGGATGAAAGAAAGTGTATTGAAATTGAGAAAAATTATCTTGGCTGAGAAGTGGTGGCACTGTGGGGCTGACAGAGGTATTATATATATATATATATATATAAAAAGGGGGGTTATAAAAAATATTTCAGCTGATATATCCGCTATATTTAGACTACATAGCCAAAACTATGTCGACACCTCATTAAAATTACACTAGTGGTTGTTGTACATCTCATTCCAAAACCACAGGGTTCAGCATTCTGGTATGAAAGCCTCCACTCTTTTGAGAAGGTTTTCCACAAGATTTTGGAACCTGGCTCTAGAAACTTCTTTTTTTTTTGCTCCATTACTTTTATTAGTTAGCCACTAACTTTGTGTGTCCGCCATCTGGTGCTATTCATGTGCATGTAGTGTGTAGTGGGTTTATCAAAGCTATTTCTCTGAAAGCAACTGCTGCAGCTGCTGGAAATAAGGTTGATGAGAGTGGTGAGAATGGACCAAAAACAGTAAAGTTATGGGCTGTGAAACCAAAACAGTGAACTGATAGATGCTAAAATGCTCCATAGAGGTGCGGGGGGGGGGGGGGGGGGGGCTGGGATGGATTCTCTGTCACTACCAGTGACTCTCTTTACAATACAAATAGTGTCTTGCTCCATTGTTCACATAAAAATATTGATAAGAGCAGCTTTAAGATTTCCCCGTATTTGGAATGTCCACATACTTTTGGCCATGTAGTGTATGATTTACTCGATGTAAAATTTTGCAGTAACAAGAAACAACATTTTGAAGTTATGATGCCATTTTGTGTATAAACCTGTCACCATATTTTTTTTTTTAACTTTGCTATTCAAATATTGAGTTGCGATAAAAATCCTCTGCCCTCTGAACAGCTTCTCATGCAGAGAGTAAGTCTGCACTGAGTAAAGAGTTTTAGAGACTTCAAATAAATTCTTCTCAGGGGAGATAATGCCACATCAAACACGCAGTGAAATGCTCCATAAAAATGACATAACACCGAGAGTTACTGTGGTTATCGATCCAGGAATCTGGCCTCTTTTTTATTGTTGAGATACTGTTGCACATTCTCTTCTCCCCTCAACCTCTGGGTCTGTGATTATATGACATGGGTGCTGCTTACCTGACCCATCCGTCTACGTCACATCTCAACATGAGTCATGCCTCATTTTGTCGTGACTAAAGCGGGAGCAGCCCTCCCTCTCTCATGCTCCTCCTTTTGCTCCCTTTCTCACTCGCCCTCCCTTTCTTTTCCCGCGGTCCCCGTCTCTCTCACGAGAAACATTTGTAGGCACATTACTGCACACATCGACAGGCACATACACACTCTCTCCTCCCATTTCTTTCTCATTATATGTGTTTGATATGAGCCAAATAGAAAGCTATGGGGCACAACAGAAGATATAAGAAATTAGATGTACTGAAATGAAAATATGACATCTGACATTTTCAGAGGGGCAAGGTGGCTTGTTTGTGAAAGCGAAATACAGCAGCATGACCTCATTACACATCCACTGTGCGTTTACGCTGTTCATTATGTGGCATGACTTATTCTCTCCTGAGCTTCATTTTTGTATTCTGTGGAGTCCTACAAATAGCATTCCACATTGCAGTCTGCCAGGCTGTCCTGTTGACAGCTGCCTGGTCGCATAAATATGGATCCCCCAGGCCAGACCCACAGAGAGGAACAGGAGTGAGAATACGAGACAGAAAAACAGGATGATAACAGTTGGTGGGGCGTAGATCTGTCTCTATTTAACATGTTCTCAGGTCGCTTCGTGATACCAAAAAGAGGTCTGCCAGAAATGAGGGCAGGCAGTACTTGAAAAAACCTCTTTAGTAAAAGCCCAACACTTCTTTGTGTTGTGAGTCAGTATGAGGAGATATGTCTCTGCCAAGGAAGAATCCTCTCTAATGAGGCCATTTTGGGATGAAGTGTCGGATAAATCAACAAATCCTCTCACAAACAGTAGGCGCTGCTCTAACAATAACTTCAGAAACAATGTTTCTTCTTGGGTTTTCCTTCTGTTTGTGTGGAGATTCTTAATCTTCTTCTTTCTGTGCATCCATGCATATTTATATTATATGGGGACGTGACATACAGGCACCCGCTCTCACCCTTAAGCCTCTGTACAATATGAAAACCTTAATATTTAAGGTCTCTTAGTGGGTTTATAATAGCATAAAGTTGTATTTCATATCATGTATTATTATAATTATCTATTGTTTATTGGAGACAGGGATGTGTGGAGAGGATAATGGGTGTTAGAAATTAAGAATGTTCCAACAAATGTTGGAATTCTGTTAAACTCTTGATATAAATGTGTATAGAAAGAAGCAGAAAACCATCAGAAACAGTAACACAGAAAGGTAGATGATTTGTCTGTCTGTACCACAGGAGTCAGGTTGATGACAGTCAACAGCCAGGGCTTCCTGTTTTTTTGGATGTGCACCTCCTCAGGATGTGACCTAACCATATCAGTCCTTTTCTAAACATGTAATTGCCTGATGTCTATTATCTCCTTTTTCCATTGTACTGCCTAGTTGCACATGGTCAGCAAGCCCTCCCCCTGTAATGTGTGCATCTTCACTCCATGTGATATCACCCATCTCCTCGTGGTCCATCTGTTCACACAAAGGAGGTCTATGAGGTTGTTTTGTGTTGCCAATGCTGACCGGCTCCATCTGGTAACAAGGCACTAAAGATAATAGCCACTGGGAGAGGTAGGCCTTCAATAAGGGCTATAACTTGTTCTGCAGCTTGATGAGATTTTCTTCTGGTGCGGAGGCAGAGGTGCAGGAACAGTGACAAACTACAGTAATGCTCGTGGTGGCTCTTCGACGACAGTCAGTAAGCCTGCGGGGAAAAAATGCATTACTGGAGGGCTCCGATGTCAATTATTCAGACTCATGTCATGTACAGGTATTGGTAAAGTCTTCCCAGTGGCATCTTTATGTCAAGCTGCAATTTCAAATTCGCTTTACAAATTCCCAAGACAAGCAGGAGGGAATCAATTACGCACAGGGAAGGTGTTAAGACTCTTCAAAACACTTATTTTAGTCCCATTCAAACATACTGGCAGATATTCTCTTTAATAACATGCTGAAACTTTCTCAAACTAAATTTTCTCGTGCTGTGTGCATGTAACCTCTGCTATTATCTAGCTTTCTGGTAGCCTAGTAACTCAGTATGATTTATGCCCTTCCTCTCATGACATTATACGCTGATTGAAATGCATCAGTGCACGGTGCTATTATAATCTTTTACAGCTTGACTTAGGGATGACATTTGTGGCTGTATGTTACTACACTGTGTTAAGCTATTAACATCCCACACCAAACAAATGTTACACGTTCCTACAATGCCTGATTGAAACATTGCTGTTTATCCTTGCTCCAATATCTCACATCCTTTACCTCCTCTTCTCATTCTCATTATCTGATTCTTGTCAACCTTTTCAGCACAAATGCAAAATTGTCTTAGCGACAGGTTTTATGTCATGGCAACTGTGTTTGCAGAAATGAATGTAATGGCTGCTCAAATCAATATTCTGCGGTATCTAGCAACAATAAGTGTTAGAAAAAAATGTTCCCTACAGCCAAAATCAAAACAAACTGCCCCGACTCATGGACTAATTTACTGAGAGAACATGATGATGGGCATTTCAAGGAGGAAGTTGGAGTGCATAATGGAAAATGCAAGCAGTTGAATTTAAAAGCTGAATCTGAGTGTTGTCAGGCTAATGGTGAATACTACAGCCTTCTGTGTTGTTTCCTGAAAGACAAATAGCCTGTGGAATGGGAGCTAATAGAGAGTGAGTTAGCGTTGTTCTGATTGGCACATTTAAAGGAGAGGTCTGGCACTATTCTGTTTGTTGTTTTTTCAGCAAATATCATCCCAAGCCCATCTATTTCTCCAAACTCTTTAAAAATATTTCACAAATATAGTTTCATTTTTGAAGGCTCGTCATTTTCTAAAAATATCTGGACACTCTAACGGTAGTTTTTAACGTTATCCAAATGGGCAAATAGTGTATTTATTGGGAAGCATTTGGGAAGCTGAGGGTTGATACACATATTGTGTGCTAGGAATGAATAAACTACAGTGCCCATGATCATGGTAATGAAGGAATATCACCCACTCTGGCACCACCATGAGGTTCATATTTGTAGTTTTAAGTGAAGCGTGTTGATAACTACTGGATAGATTGCCATGGAATTTGTTACAGACAGTCATGTTGCACTTAGAATCAATAGTAATAACGTTGGCTATCACTTTCTCTTTAATCTCCCAGATAGCAACATAAATCTGGCCCATACTTGGGTCACATACCTGTTTTCTTCTGGCCCAGTATATGCCCAGTTACACGGGCCGATTCTGGCCCAAATACAGCATGATTGTCAGATGCTACTTCCACATCTGGACCA
Source organism: Seriola aureovittata (assembly GCF_021018895.1). NCBI lineage: Eukaryota > Metazoa > Chordata > Actinopteri > Carangiformes > Carangidae > Seriola > Seriola aureovittata. The sequence goes on from NC_079383.1 coordinate 14,741,929, forward strand.
ATTCTGGTGCACACACAGCTGGAATCTGCCCAGATGCGGAAGTATATGGGCCAGACTCTGCCCGAGGATCCAGGCTTATGGTGGGCCAGAAGTTTAATTATGCTATCTGTATAGCACCATCATCAAGTCCAAATGTTAGTTCCTTCAGAACTTTGGTTTATAACCAAATACCTGCCAAACTAATGACATTCCCCATGAGCTTCGTGTTTAGTGCTAAGTGTCATATGTTTTTGTTCTTGTAGCTTTTAGACAACAGTGGAGATCTAAAGCACAGAGAAATAGGCTTTCACGATTTCTTCATAATGATAATAGTTTAGAATTTTGCCAGGCTTGTCCTTTAAATCAAGCAAGTGCGAGTAAACAAAATGATGTACTGACAACAAGCTTCATTGGCAATCCAGGTCTGGCTTTTCTCTACTCATAAAACAACTTGTCTTTAAAGTCTGAACTACATCACCATATATTCTCATTTTATGGAGTGGCAATACCAGTGATAGTGCACGCAATGATGTATAGGAGTCTCTGTTTCACTTGGGGGCTCCAGTGAATCCATAATCCCCCTAATAAATCACCATGTGCCCTGACCTTCCTCACTCCCACTACTCTATCTTTAGTCAACACTGTTATGATGCAGATGATGATAAATTCTCTATCAAATAATGGATCATGCTCCTCTGATAATTCCGTCCCCAAATTACATTGTAATTACTGGTGTGTATCACAGTGCTGTCACAGCAGCAATGGGCCAGTCTGGGGGAAGAGTCATCACATGTCATATCATCCTCCAGCTCTCCTCTCCTCTTTCTGCTATCCAAGTAGGACCCACATCAGGTACTGAATACGATTAATGCATCCGGTTCCTTGACAGCTTGTTTCGTAGCAGGCTAGTGACTCCACGTAGGACTTTGAAGGACACATTTATTCACAGCTGCTGCAGTCAATCTGATTTCTGTTTGCTTTTGTTTGAGATTGATTTTATTTAGGCACTCGCCTCAGTGGAATTTCTGTGAGGCGGATGAAGTGTAAAACAAAGTATCCTATTCATCCATTTTGCTCTTTAATGGCTTTGTACAAGGACTGTAGTATTGTGATACTACTGTCTCATTTCTGATACCAAATATCAATTTCAGTAGCTGTTGTCGAACTATCCCTAAGGTTTAGATAAAGCAGGAAAGGCAGAAATATTTTGGTTAAAACTAATTATCACAATGTCTGTGATTAAAGAGCTGACTGCTGTCTGGAGTGTGAAGTGTTCTCATCAAATGTGTCTGCATATCATTCACATCGATTTCAAAGTGTTTTTTTGTTTTTTTTTCTCCAAGTCAACAAATCAAATGAATATGAATGTCACTTTCTTTAAGAACAACATTTAGAATCAGACAGTGAACAGGGGCAAAATGGATTGAGATGTAATCATAATAAAGATCTGAGATGCTTCTGGGTGTAATCGGACTGCAACTGACAGTTATTTCCCTGACTGATTAATCTGCCAATGAATTCCTCGATTGATCACTTGGTCTATAAAATGTTAGAAATTAGTGACAAATGCCCCAATTTGAGGTTTTGCTTGTTTGTGTGACTGTATGAAAAAAGTTGCTGACCACAGTAGATGTAGAAATTTTTGCAAATTGTTACATTTAAGAAGCTGGAGCCGATGAATTTTGTTTTTGCTGCAAGTGATCCACCAGTGAATTCTCATAAAATTACATTCTTTAAGATTAGATCTCAAATTTGATGAGTAGATGTTTCTACCGGCATCGGATTTGCATATTGGATTCAGATAGCCTTTCTCGAGCTAGCAGCTGACCTCATGATCAATACCACTATTGATATAGACGCATGTAGTTTTAACTGCAGATGTGAGTGGCTGATTTAAACCACCACACTACAGCCTTTGCAGCACCTACTGTCAGAGAACACTTTGATCAGTGTTGTTATTGTTCTGCGTTTCTACAGCAACTACAGCATGTAGTGCTCTCTCACACAGTGAGTGTGATTTATTCAGTCACAGTTTGGTTCATTTTGCACCTCATAATCTCACCGGAGCCTCCACCGTGCTCTAAATAACAGCATGATGAATGCATCTTGACTTTAAGAAATGCTTTTGCATGTGCTGCTGCACTGTGATGACGGTAAACACAGCCCAGCTATCTCTTGTATCTTGCAGATACTGTCTACCATCTTTATATCTCAATATGTAGCTTTAAACCAAACAACAGGACAGGACATTCAATAAAGCAGTGGCCATGGCAGCATAATGATCCATTAACACATTTGCATAATTGTAACTCTGATAAATTGAGCAGAACATTTATTTATGAATCGGGATCAAAGGAGATGCCACATTTTAATGGGCGGACAGATGCAAAGAAAAGGGCGTTCTCATGAGAGGAGGCGTCTAGTCTAAAGCATCACATGCATTATGGATCAGCACTCACACAAAGGCTGCTGTATCAGGCCTTTTGGGGCACTCTGTGGCAGAAATCAGAAGGGGTTGAGGCACGGGCTAATCAAAACCAGATATGGCCATGTCTTAATCACAGGCTGCTGTAAGGTTAAACCACCTGGGGCAAAAACTGGATGTTTCTGTTCCAGATGGTCTTTCTGATGATATTTTAAGATGGAGGAGAGGTGATCTTAGTTTCTTTGTACAGTATATGTAAAGACACATTTTCTCTCAGATGTGGTAGTTTTCTTTGTGATGGATCTGATTTCATTTCATACAGCCTAATAAGGGTCTCCAGTATAACAAGGGAGAAATGTGTCCGGTTGAACAAGCATAGAGGTACCCACAGCTACACGCTCATATGCCGGCCTTAACTGTCCATCCATGGCAAAATAAAATGAAGATATCTCATCCACAGCACACAACACAGCTCACTGTCAGTTCAAACCTCTCTGCCTCACTTCAAAGTGTGTCACTGAGCCAGACATCTAAGCAGACCCCTTTCAGCACGAATCTCAAAAAAGAAAAGGGTTGAAGGTGTTGAAGGCAGTGTGCTACACTTGCTGAAGTGTCACCTATCAGATTCATTTCCACATAGTGAACGGAAAGTAATACATTTATCTCATGTCCACATGTCAGAGTATGTCTTCTTGTCTACTTCCCTCGGGCGCAATGGATTGGATGCTATACATAACATCTGATTTAGACAGTGCACGACTTAAAGCCACTTGCATGTATACTACCAATTCCAAGCATGCCGGTGAAGTAATCCCTAAAGCTTCCCACAGAATGAAAATTGTGAAATAAGGGTGACAGGTAGACAATATATTAACAGCAATTTAGTTTGTTGAAAACATTCCCCCAAGCTGCCGTTAAGGGTCGTTCTCACCTACTAATGTAAAATAGTTTTGAAAGGATGAACCTTGTTCAATATCCGGGTAACTGGTTGGCAGTTTATTCAGATCAGTTTAGTGCATTGAAAGCACAAGGAGGTCTACAAGTTCCCTTGCATTATATGAACAGATGAAAAATGAAAATATGCAATATATGCATTGGACATTGGACAGGAATTCCCCAAAACAATACTAATACTAAATAATGTCACACTAATCCTGAAAAGATAGAAGATAAACTGTAATGTCTGTAATGTATTAGGTCCTATACAGTATTTTCTTTAGGTCCACTGTTTCATAGATAGCTAGCTGCTAATGTCTAGCTAACTACATTAAATGGTCTATTTTCACAGGTGTTCATATATGCACAATATAGAGAAAACATGCAAGATTTAAATACCAATACAATACTTGGTATTGAACTAGAAAAAATCCCCAGAACAGATACCCCACTCAAAAACAGAAGAGTGATGATAATAATAACTATAATAAGTCCACTAGCTTGCAGTCAGATGATTTCTGAGGAAGCTAGTGGCTAAACTAGCTAATGTTGGCAAGCTAACTACATTAGGGGACCCTATTATCCCAGGCATTTCAGTGCACATGCACTGTATAAGCAACATGGAAATATACAATACATCCTTTGGGAATTATAGACCCAAATTACCCAAAACAAGCCACACTGAATAAACCACAACAACAACAACAACTACAACAAAAAGAGGTATAACCTGTAATGTTATTTTTTAGGGTTAGTCCAGCTTGCAGCCAGATTATTAGGAAGCTAGTTGCTAAACTAGTTCATTTTGTCTTGCTAAGATTATCCCAAGCATTAAAGTATACGTGTGCAGTAAGGGAAACATCAAAAAAGTAAAAAACTGAAAAATTTCTTAGAGATTGTGTAAGAAAGTTTACACTAACTAATTAAAATTCCACTAGCTTGCACAATGCAGATAGTGTTTTTCTAGCCTGCTAGTTGGTAGATTAGCTAATGTCCCTACGGAAATCAAACTGTCTGAGATTGCCGTTTGTTTGATTTCAAATTGTCACTCATATTGTCTCATGTGGTTTTGAAGTGGTTTTAGTTGGTAATGGTTTTTCTGGACAAGTGTGACTGGAGTTCAGAACAGCTGCTTGAGGGAACAAGGTTAATTAAAGTGAAAAAAGTCCCTGAATTGCTTGAAATAACGCCAACTCTTATATCATTTTGGATATCAAATGTATACAAAGTATGATTTGTTACAAATAAAGTTGTAGTATATAAAAAAAACAGAGCAATTTTGTAAGGTAACATTTTATTCTACATAATGGCTCAGTAAGAGTGACACCACCAGCTATTGGTGATTATGGACCACATGAAAACATATATTATTGTATGCATACATCAAAATATATGATGTATTTGTGTTTGTTCAGTCAAACACACACACACAAATTACAACCTATACACTTACAGAAACAGGCGCACACCTTAAAGGGACCAACTTTCCTTAGGCCAGTCACAGAAAATAAATGAGGCAAATTTTAAAGTGACCCATATACTGCTCACACTCATACATGTTAATCAAAGTCATGAGGTACAGCCTCGGGCTTGCTGAAAGTGATGACAGTCCACACTCAACTCCTCCCAAATGGTGCAGTGATTAAAAATTCCTTCATAAAGAAATGACTGGCTTTACTGACTACAGGGTTATGAAGTGTTCTCACAGGCACCATGAAGTCTCACAACAAATCAGCTAAAGGAAAAAAGAAAGAAAGAAAGAAAGAAAGAAAGAAACAGAAAGAAAGAAACAAAAAATTAGCAGCTGCTGGATAGAAAATTAACAGCTGCTTGAGCTTCAGGATCCAATTACGCTCGGCCTTGGCTGCTCTGAAGGACTGATAATACCTCAGTAAGGGAAAGAAAAATACTGTGTTGAAACTACTCATTTTCTACATTGGGTGTAAGTTTTGCTCCAGTCTGGCTTATTTTCTTGCTCAGATATGTGAGCATGATAATTGTATTTCATTTATAAGTACAGTATTGATTTTAGTGCACTCTGATTACACAAAGGCGCATTGATTTGGCAGAAATTAGAGCAATAATCTTCAAAGGTACACTATGCTCTCCCTCATCATTGTTTTGCCAGAGACAAATGGATGAGCCATATGGTCAATTAACTCCTCCATGTGCTGTTTTCTTCTTGTGTGTGTTTGAGCTCTAGATGAGGTGATACTTATGTGAGATGAGAGTTTATTTTAAGTCGTACTTTGAATCTTTGTGTTACCATAACTATTGTTCATTTTGTTCAATATTCCAACCGATACCAATATTCGATCAATATTCTATTTAGTGTTATTTGAATGTAGGGGTTACCCGGCTCTAATACTGCAGGTGATTGACGCTTTTGGATGTCTCAGTTCATAGTGTAAAGTGGGCTAGCTTTTGAAAACATTTATTAATGGCTCATCAACAATTTTAGAGTCACTTGGTGAAGTAATACTTGTATTTGTTTTGTAGCATCCAGGCAGACTGAAATACGTCAACAACTATTGGATGGTTTATGACTGAATAGCCAACCTGTGCTTTGTGTTGTAAACATTATACCTCTTAACCATCAACATGTTAGTATTGTCATTGTGAGCATATTAGCATGCTGACATATAGCCTCACAGAGCTGTTAGCATGGCTGTATACTCTTTGTCTTGTTAAAAAAGTCAGTGTCTATATAACAGTAAAACTAAAAGGAAACTTAGTTATGATATGCATCATATTGTCTGATCTATGACTGCATATGCCTCTGTGACCAGAGACATTTTTACACCTTTTGAAATGATAGAGAGCAAACAATTATTTTGTATCCTCGTTTGCTTTTTAGGTCAAAACAAGAGAGAATATGAAAAACAAGAGAGGAAGCCCCCCTTTAGGAAAGTAGGAATCCTCTGCTGCTCATGCATTATTAAAAAGTCTAGATATAGAACAAACTTCAGAGTTGGCCCATTTTATGAATTCATGAAAGTATGAGGCACTATTTGATTTTGGGTTCAGCAAATACACAGAAAACAAAGTGCCAACAGCTTGCCAGTGGGGATGAGCCAGTGTCAGAGCGATGGTTGCAGGTAGCATCATGCTGGAAACAGCTCGGCTTGGTCTTTGACAGCTGGCTAAACAGTGAATGTGTGTGTTCTCTCAGATAAAATTTAAATCTAACAGCCGTCAGCTTTCCCTGAATAATCTTTGATTCATTCAGTGTCCATCCATAGGAATTTACAACAGCATGAAAAGTGTAAAACATACTTTTAAACAATAGATAAACTACAATGTGGTAATATATCAAAAGTTAAATTATGCATGTACATGCACACTGGTCTTGCTGGTTAAAAAGAAAAATGTCAGGCATGCTTGATCATATTCACTGTGGTACTCTAAGCCTTAAAGGTGAAGAAAACAAGAATCCCTATCTATTATCTCCCCACCCACACACGAATTGCCTATTTAAGGCACCATCTTCCATTTATTCCACTTTATTTGCTCTATGTCAGTGACAAGCCTGGTCTTACCTTCTTCTCCAAATCCTTAAATTGCTGTGTAAGCCTGTCAGTCAGTCTACCAATAGAAGGGATGGAAGTTTGTTGTTTTCTGCTCTCCAGCCGATAAAAAGGAAATATAAGTGCTTAATCAATGACAGGTGGCCTAAGCCCCCAGACAGAAGATGAATGAGCCGCATGTCCATCGTGACAGCTTTTTAGAGGGGCCAGACAAGCAGAGGGAAAAAAAACAAAAGTGATCATTACAAAACACACCTCAAGGTTTTCATATTTTCTCAGATTTGCTCATCAGAAAGCCAGCAGGGTTAACAAGAAACAAGAAAATAACAAGAAATAAGAAAATAAAGAAAAGAGTGAAGGGCATATGAGGTAATGGTTTCAGAGCCGGGTAAGAAATTACAGCTTGTGATCCTCTGAGTCACTATAGGCTGCAAAGGTTTAGCCGCTGAAATATGTGAAAGAAAGAGCTTGCAGATACAGAGAGGAAAACGCTTGAAATGTCAACCAAGCACAGGTGCAAAGTATGAGCTACTGTACAAAATTAAATTAGCCTGATGCCCTTTGTAATTTCTGTTTTAAAACATTGCTGGCTCTGAAACAGAATTAATTAGTTAACCCACTGAGCTCAACCTTCATTTCCCAGGTGAAATTGATTTATTGACGTTGCTTTTGTCAATCAGTGTGCATCTTTGTGAGTGTGATTACTCACAGAAAAAGTGTGTGTGTGTGTGTGTGTGTGAGGACATAATAACAAACTTGATTATTATTCAAGTCAAGTTAAATTGTCCTTGTTCACATATGGATTTAAATGAATCATGGTGATTTACAATATGCTCTAAAGTCAGACAACATGAGGTACAAGCTACTTATATAAGAAGTCTCCGCTGACCATACAATAGCTCCAACCAATACGCTAGCATCTGCCGGTGGAGGCTCTGCTAAAGCCGCCTGACATGAAACAAGTGTAGTCAGGATTATGGAAACTTAACGTGTTGTCATCTCCCGTGAGATATTTAATAGAGCAGATTCATTCCCCTGTTAAGTGAGATTATGAAAAACCTCTAGCATTTCACTTCCTTGAACTTCTCTTCATCAGTCTGAATTTTTCTTCAAGGAAATCATAAAAAACACTCCATGAATTTCTTATGCCGCAATTATGAATGTATAGTAAGATGAGACGCTGTCCTATTGCTCCCCATTTTTCATTGTGGCTCAGTGAGCTGTGAGGCAGCCTGGAGTTTACAGCGTTTTTATCCCTCAGCTTATTCCTGTGGCACGCTTAAACAGTTACAGCTTCATACACACCCCAGTAATCAATTTTGAAAGTCATGTGAAAAATTCCCTAGCTGAAATAAAATACAAATAAAATAACAAAATACAACCAGCTAAAATTAAAGAAAGGAATAGTGAAGCACAAAACAACTTTAAAGGAAGTGTTCAAAGATTTTCCAAAATACACATATTTCCAAGTGTTAGGTCAGAAAGTCAAGACCAATCTCATGCCTGCATTAAAGCTACAGCTACGAGCGATTAGTGTAGCTAGGTTTAGCATAAAGGTTGGAAGCAGGGAAACCAGATAGCTTCTATAGCCCTATAGCCTTGTTAGCTCGAAGGTGGATTTTCTTATCATTTCGACAGAGCCAACGCTAGCTGTTTAATCCTTCTTCCAGTCTTAATGCTAAGCTAAAGCTAATTGCCTCCTGGCTGTTGCTTCAAATTTAATGCCAGCCATGAGAGTGGTATCGATCTTACCACTGAACTCTCAGTGAGACTGCGAATAAGAGCTTTTCCCAAAAGGAAGAACTTTGGACTCATTCTGCAATATCTCAGTCGCAGCAACACATAACGTCAGGATGGTAAATATGGATATATGTTACTGTAACTATAACTGCATGAAACTTAAGTATGATAAGGTCAGGTAGTTAATTATATGCCAATAATTCTAAAATATCCATCCTTCATCATAGTCAAATGTACTCAAACATTCACTTTATTTATTGAATGTGACAATTCTTCATTCAAGCATACTCAACACTGCATTATTTTGCTTATAGGCTGCTAAAGGTCAATTATCTCTTAATTATCTTCTTCCATATTCATTTGTTCATGAGATATGAAAATAGTCTTATACTAACTAACATTTTTGCACACCTAATTGGTCAATTATATGCCTTACAGTTTAGTCCCTGGTGTCAGGTTTATGTTAACTGTTAATAGCTAAATGTAAATGCTGACACAGAGTTAATTGCCACACAATCACATATCACTGTGCGTGGTGTTATGTACCAATTAAAATCACAGTCATGTTACAGAGGCGGTGGCAGCTAGTGGCAGTATGATCTATATATTACCAACTGAGGTTCCTGTTGCATTGCCTGGGGGGTAAACTGAACAATCTAATTTTAGTGCTTTCAACTTCCCCCATGTTGAAGTGGCTATAAATTTATGTCTGCCTTTCATCAGCCTGCACTCAGCATATGCCACCCACCTCTTTTTTTTTTTTTTTACTTCTGTTTGAAGTTGTTTTACATTCGTACTCTCACTGTTACATTTGAGCTCCTTTATGCAAAATAGATCATCGTATTTAGGGTGTAAATGTGATTTAAAGAAAGACAGAAATGTATTGTTCTTGGAAAAGAGAGTGTCTGGAACAGCTCTCATGAGAGTCTTCTTGGTGCAAATGAAAGGATTCCACAGAGGATTATGGGAATCTCTATCACTTCAAGCTGTGACACCAAATTAAAGAAATAGTCAAGTTCATCCAGTATCTATTAGTAGCTATGTGGTGCAAGCATGCCTATCAGAAATGTAGCAGGGTTAAACCCCACCCTTTAAGCATAACTTATTTGACATATGAAGTGCATGTTGAACATGATTGCAATCTTCTACTTCCTTCATTTCACCATAATTAATTCAGACAAAAAAATCTAATCTTCCTTTTGGCGTGGAAGGGTTGTAATCTCATGAACACAGTGATGATGATGATGATGATGATGATGATGATTATGGTGATGATGACTGACCGACCGACGCATATCCCTTTTCCCTTCTGAGAGATGACGAATATGAGCGGGGTCTAGGTGGGGTACGAAGCGGTCTTGAGGAGGAGGAGCAGGAGGAGAAACCACTGGCTGTGACAGTGACAATTGCTTCGCTCCCGCCCCCCCCCCCCCCCCCCCCCCCCCGCTTCAGCTTCTTCATCATCATCTTCTTCATCATCATCATCAGCAGCAGCAGCAGCGGCAGCCTCAGCAGCAGCCGCTGCTTCAGCTTCATCAGCTGCAGAAACAGAAGCAGAGGCAGCGATTCATCGGCAGCCTGGAGAACAAACAAGCAGCACGCATCTTGAAGAGGCGAGAGGCGAGAGGCGAGAGGCGCTCCATGCGAGGGGAAGATGGGGAAATGGCACTTGCAGTTGACCAAATGTAAGGATCAAGAAATCAAGCGAGATCTTCACTTATGACACAAACCCGGGTTTATGCATCAATAGGAACTTTTTAGAGAACAAAAAGGTAAGATATTTTATGATATTATAGCACTCAATTAATATTGGCTACTACAATGCAATATAGGACCATATAGGACCGTCCTAAAAAAAATGCCAGTTTTAATACCAGTTTTACACTAAATTCAACAAGATTTTCAATGCACAATAAACAATTATCTAAAGGAAAAGCTATTAGTTTTATTTTTCATTTTCTGGCTAAAATCTTTTGTGCATCCCTGAAAATAGTCATTTTTTCTGGTTTTGTCACCAAAAAATAATAAGCCGTTGTTAAATCGGCTGAAAGATTGCTTTTCAGCCTAAAGTACATGCAAGATTTTCTTAACGCTTTTCTTTGACACCAATATTGTTCATAATCGTTTATTATGATGGATCTAGTTATATTAATGTGCCTTATATTTCAAAAGCGATGAGCAACCGCATGCAAGAGGAGAGAAGGGGAATCAGAGTATTTATCTGCCCCCTTGTGGTTTTGATTCATGCCACTGTATGTCCTATGGGATTGACAAAATGAATGATTGTAGAAATAATCTTGAAAATATTTCATAATACTAATGGTGATGTTATTATTTTCAAAGATGTTTCAGTTTTATATATATATATATATGTACTCAGTTTTAAGGACATTCTGTCATTTCAAGTTTAAGACAAATCCCATTGCTTTTTAGTGGAAGCCACAGAAATATCTCATGGCTGAAGAAACCACTCAAACTATTCAGCACCATTTAACCCTTTCAACAGTCCTTTTTTCCAGGGTTTTCTAATTCATGGTGTGCAACTCCATTCATCTCTTACGTGGCCCACATTCATGTATCTTCCCCTCTGTGGTCTCCTGTTATGTAATTTCATCCCCATCAGACTGCATCAGCCTCAGAATGTTTGCTGCCCGGCTTATATGAGCTTGCATGGGATATATATATATATAGAAGAAACTCAGCAGGAGATAGGGAGGAGCAACAAGGGGTGAGATAGGGGTGATAAGACTGCTTTGTCTGTGTGCATGCATGTGTGTGAGTGTGCCCGCACGTGTGGATTTTATATGTGTGTGTGTGTGTGTGTGGAGGGTGGAATCTGAGAAAACAAGTGATAACTTATGCAAAAATGCGAGTGTATTTAGACTAACTAGCAAAAAAGAATATTTGAATGTTGTTTTAGCTCGACTATGCTGTAATGGTTTTCACTTCATTTTTCAGAGTACTCCTACCTGCGCCGAAAGAAACATGGATGTACCTTCGTCTTCTCTCCAGTACGGATCAAAAAAGCGGGTTAAAATTCACCCAAATACAGTGACAGTGAAATATGCCACTCACTTTCCCCAGCCTGGCGATGAAGGGTATGATGATGCACCCTCTTTTGAGGAATTTGGCGCCTTCGCAGAAGCTAATACGGAAAAGAGACTGGTGTCGGACAGCAAAGGTGGCAGGACTTTCTTTGGAACCATGGAGACCCAGCCTAAGCAGCCAAGCGTGCAAAGAGACAAAGGGGTCGGAGGCCAGCTGGCTAGCTTTGGCGAGGCGAATGTGTTGGCCTCCAGGGTGACCTGGATGGCCTTGTTTGGGGCCGCGGTGGCTCACGGTTGTGTGGCACTGATTACCCGTTTAGCAGCCGACCGCTCTAAGGTGCCCTCCCTCGAGTTGCTCTTTATTCGCTCTGTGATCCAAGTGCTGTCCATCGTGGTAGTCTTCTACTACCACGAGGCCCCCTTTGGCCCTAAGGGCTACCGTCTGCGTCTCTTCTTCTACGGCGTCTGCAACGTAATCTCCATCACCTGCGCCTACACCTCTTTTGCTATAGTACCACCCAGTAATGGCACCATCATGTGGCGTGCCTCTACCACAGTCTTCAGTGCAATACTGGCCTTCCTGCTCCTGGATGAGAGGCTGGGCTACACAGATGTGGTCACAGTGGTGGGAAGCGTGTTTGGTCTGTGCCTGGTCATGGTGCCAAACGTAGCAGACGAGGAGAAGTCCAGGCTGGGTTTTTGGAAGGAGGCCTTTGGCTACACAATGACAGTGACGGCCGGTTTGACAGCTGCCCTCTCCATGATCGTCTACAGAGCCATTAAGGAGCGCGTCAGCATGTGGACGGCGCTCTTTACCTTCGGCTGGACGGGCACAGTGTGGGGTGCCTCCACCATGTTTATCATGCAGGAGCCCATCATTCCTCTAGATGGGGAGACCTGGGGCTATTTAATTGGGATCTGTATCTGCTCCACCGTGGCATTCCTCGGAGTATACTATGCTCTAAACAAATTCCATCCAGCCTTAGTTAGCACCGTGCAGCACCTAGAGATCGTGGTTGCCATGTTCCTCCAGCTCATTGTTCTGAGGATGATCCCGTCCATCTACGACGTCATCGGAGGCCTGGTCATCATGATCAGTGTGTTCACCCTAACAGGAGTCAAGCTGTACAGGGTGAGCAGGGCCATTCGGCAGGATTATCAAGAGATCCTAGACTCACCCATCAAATGAGTTTAGAAAATGTCAGTCTATTTGTTTACAATGTTGCTTGGTTGTGCAATTTAAAGAATGTCTGATGATTTTGTATCGTTGTGTTGTTGGAAGAGTGTCAGTTGTGTAACTAATGTCTCAATATTTGTGTGTGAAATAAAAGACAAACGTAATATGGTGACTGTTTCCCCATGATAATACTGCTTTAATGTCAGCAAGAAACCCCCCCAAAAAAACAAGAGTCCGTTTAACTTTTGTGATTTATTTCGCTCCAAGATTTGAATCTGGTCTTGTGAGTGGCAGTGTAAGAAGATCAGTTTAATGATATGCATCTTTTGTAATCATGACATCAGCAAGGTGTGTCGTATCCCTCTCTTGTCACACTGCCACACTTGTCACAATGTGTAAATGTCAGCCCAGAAATCATTCATACTACATACAAGGAATGAAAGAATAAAAATGAATACCACCCACCTTTCTTAAAATAACTGGTATTGATTTTCTAAGCCTTAATCTGTTTCTTGCCAAGATCTGTTGCTTGCCTCTATATTCTCCATGTTTCTCCATGAACATGGCAGGATATAGAGGCCTGCCAAATACATTGTAAGTGATATGGTTCTTATTCAATTTACAAGTACACCCTTCAAGTCTCTGGGGGATCAAAAATTATTTTGTGCACAGGAAAAGAAGCAATCTGTATTATTACATATAGTATTTTCCCCCATCAACATTATGTGCACAAACTCCTTTCATTATGTTCTGGCCCCAGCAGCTGGTTTATACTTAACGCTAGTGATTACATCCCGGGACACTGCTTCTGTTTACTTTCAGACGCATATCAAACTAATGCCCAGAGGCAGGTGCGCTGTATTGAATTAAAGTCCCCCTTAACAACATGAGACCATCTGCTTTTTCTGTGGTGGACAGTTCCTTTCTCTGTGGCCGATGCAGTCAGTCTTTCTGTGATTCCCCAGGGGGCAAAGCAACAGTGATGGAATGAAATAAGGACATAATGATGTTGCAGAGTGGATGGAAGAGGACATGTTGCATGTTCAAAACTGACACAGCATGTATGTTTCACTAACAGCCCAGCAGGTGGCATTCACAAACCACGTCATCATCACTCCGACAGCGGAATTAGCAGAAGTAACACAAGTAACACTTTCTCACAGTAAATAATGAAGGTAATTAGTTCTATATCAAGTGGTTAGCAGTTTTCAGCTGAGTATATCTTTTTTCATCAAAACAATTGTAACACATGATATAACACACTTCATCCAAACAGCCTAGTTATTTGACACAGTTATGGCTGATTGTTCTACTCACAGCATAGCATCTGATGAACTATTATACATTTATGACACAGTGTTGAATATGTAACATATTTACATGAAAACAGGAAGTAAACAGTCTTGTGGTTATAACCACACGTGACAGGTGTTTCTAAAATCAAATTATCCTGTGTAATGAAAATCTACTATCACTGATGTCACAGTAAATTAAAATGGTGTGTAAAATACAAGCTCCATTCATTTACAACTAAAAGGTGAACAATCACCATCATAAACCAATAATAATGTCAAATTAGTGTTTATTTTAAAAATACAGTCTGTCTGTTATGTTACGTTTTCTTTTAAAACATTTTGGTCAGTAGCTGAGGTTTATTTGTCAAACTAAAAAGGTGAATAAACTGAGATAAAGTAGATTTATCTCCCACTGTACATGTTGTATTAATTTGCTTTGCGATGGGGTTTTGGGTGCAGAAAGCAGAATACATGTACAGGCCCATCTGTTTGAGCAGGAAACAGACTGCATCCTGCAGAGAGTCACACAACCATCCAAACTACTCTGCAACTCTCTTCACCACTGACATGTTTATTAGAAGTACCATCATTTCCCAGGAGGAGCTTGAATGGAATTTGATGATGAGTTATTGTATGCACGTTCGTGTGTGTGTGTGTGTGTGTGTGTGTGTGTGTGTGTTTTGCATGGTGCAGATGACAGATAGAAATGCTCATGAACACCAGATTAACAGACCTTTCATGTATTCTATATATAGAGTCACTTTGTCACAATTTCAGTATGATTTGACAGCTGAACAAGGCCAAGGAGGTGCAATTTGGGAATTATTTTTTGACTTAACTTCTCATGTGTTTTTTTATCTGATTTGCATCAAGTTTTTACGTTAAATCTTTTCTTCACGTCTTTCCATTAAGAATAAAGTTACATATGCTGTAAAATAATGTAAAAATATCAGTTTTGCAAAAATTACACAGGATGAGGCCTTTGCTGAAGTCCAACTCAGTACTTAAGAGGCTTCGAGTGCAACTTTGATTTTGAACAGCTGATTCTGAGACAAATAAATCAATAAGTAATACATAAGTATAAAATGAACAGTAAATAATAATAAATATCTCTCTTATCTCTTTCTTCACATACACGTTTCTTTTGGTACGCTCTTCAGACTCACAAGGCGAAAAACATGATGGATGCTTATGGGAATGCAAAACATCAGCAGCTGCAGTGTGATTGACTGACGGTGCCACTATCCAATCAAAAGAGAGCCGATTCATCTACAGCCAATCGATTGCGAGCGGGAGGGACCTGGAGTCTGAACAGCTTGTGTAGCTGCTGCTGCTAGCTAGCCTAGCTGTGCTGCTGAGCAATGACATGCTTTGATATAGAAATGCTATTCCAACGGGGCACAGCGTCTCATCAGCTAGGCTAGCTTGTTGGAGTGGAAAAAATCACTGGCTGCTTAGGTAGGAGTCTAGATATCATTTGTGTACGTTAAGTCTCAGTTTGTGTGACGCCTCTACACATTAAACATTTCCCAAAGGAAATAAGAAAAGGTGGCCATCAGGAATCAGGTAAGACATGGTATGACTGAACGGGGTATGAATCTGAGCTGCCACAGACGGTGAAGCTATCTGATCCAGGCTACAGCACTAACGTCTCTCACGAGAGCTACAGGCTAGCGTCTGCTATCCTTGAATTCACCGAGTAATGTTAAAACTCACGTCGGCTAACAGCTAACTGTGAACCAAGACAAAACCAGTCTGTCTCCTTGCCAACATGGCCAACATACTGTTACTCAGTTGGCTAATCGTAAATGCGGCTGTAAGCGAGATATCTGTAACCGTTAAAAGCATTTTTGTCCATTTTCTTAGCCAGGTTAATGTTAGCCGAGTTAGGTAGCGTGACACGCTGTCAAGCTTAAGTTACAAGAGAAAAGCTCAAATAAAACGGCTACACAGCCTTTAATGTGGCTACACTTCATTTTGTACAGTGCACCACGTTAACGCTTTTATTTCTGAGGTTGAAAATGGAGAGAACGCCTTAATGGCATCTATAGTAAACGGTTTACAACGCAAAGAGCATCTTCTAATTTACTGCATTCACTGTCTTGTTATATTTTCTGATGTGTGTGTGTGTGTGTTTGTGTGTGTTTATTTTAATGTAACTAAAGCTCAAGTTTAAGTTACTGGGTGTTGTGCACTGGTTAGACACGATGTAGGTATCCCCTATCATTAACTTATGAATCCCTGTACTTGTGTTAAAAGGCCATAAATGGTAATTGTAGTCAGGTTATCACCTCCTGTTTGCACACTAATGTGGCCTTTTGTTGATGAATCGGCATTAGGGAGCGTTTTCCTTATTGATCTATCTGTGAGTTATATTTTACAATTAATTTAGTGATCATTTAGTCTATAAAAAGGTGATCATCTTCATATGTCTTATTTTGCCTGATCGACATTACCAAACCCAAAGAGATTCTGTTTATGATGATATAAAACAGCAAGAGGAGGTAAGATGGCTCCAGGGAATGACTGGTGTATTTTTTACTTGATAAATGACTAAATCAAATAATCATTTACCAAAACTGTTTTGGCTTTTATTTTCTGTCAGTCAACTAATAATTTTAGTTCTAACTGAAATAGAGAAACAAACAACTGCATACTAGTAGGAAAGTCTGTGTACTTTGACCTACCTCAGGAAACCAGTAATGGGTAGGCACATGTACTGTGCAAGTGAAATCATTTCGGTTTTTTGGGAAAGGTTTTAGATAATTGCTCCCTCTGTTTATCTCCCAATGTGTTTTCTACCTTACACAACCAAAGGCAGACTAAATGTCATGCAGCAATAGCACAATGGGCGATAAAGCTGTATAATTGTTGGCTTATGTTTGTGTGACCTTTTACAAAATTTGATACATTTACCAGATTAATATGACTTGAGTATGTTATCTCACTGTCATTAAATTAAAGATATGTGGTCAGTTAGAGCTGACTGATTTTTAAGAGTGTAGCATGTGTGTCTTCCCAAATGGCCAAGGGGGTCTTTTGCAGTTGCTGAATAGTACAGTTTCTGTAATTATTGTCACACTGACAGACCTCTTCACAGTCTCTCATTAAGGTTTCAGGGAGGTGAGAGGGGGAGAGAGACATTTGGTTTGCTGTGGCTCTGTTCTCAGTGGGAGTCAGAGGGAGGGTAGCCACAGTTTCTAGAGAGGGAGATGGTGGAAACCTGCTTATCAGCAGGATTTGCCTGAACGTTAATATTACATTTCTCTTGAGCTTCAAGCCCAATATGTAAGGCGTGAAAATGGCCATTAGGAGACCTATGGATAAAATTTGTGGCTATTTGCTTCCAGGTGACAAGCTCACGTTCAGGATTGAGGATTCCCCCTTAGGTGAAGCTTTCACTACTCAGCAATGCATGTTGATATTGCAGTGATGTGGCCCTATTTACTTCATCTGTGTCCTTTTCATAGCTCCTGTTTACTCAGATAGCCTCTAATAGCAACCTTGTTTGACTGTTATGGCAGTAAAATCTTATGAATATGCAGTGATGGGCTCTTTTTGTAGTAGACAGTGCCTGGCTACAGCTACCAGTGGCCTCCAGCAGCCAAATCTGTCCCCACAGCCTAGAGGAAAATACCAACTGTGCATTTTCATGATAGCCAAAAAACTAATGTGGCTGAAAATTTTCCTGCTCAAATGACAAGCTCAGGAATCTACTCTATTAAGTGACTTTAGGTTTCTAATGAAACCTTGAGAAATGAGGGGAATTTTTTATTTTTTCTCTTCTCTCTTGTTATCTCCCTAATCTCAATTATTGCTCAAGTTCTTTTCCATTTCCTCATTTTCTTTCATGAGTATTTTTTTTTTCTGTCTGACACATTTTCTTTTGGTTGCCCATGCATTAGGCATGTTATACAGTCAGTGACAATGGTACTTTCTAAATCTTAACTTATGTCACCTATTGGACAAGGAACGTAACCTTTTGTCAAGGCAAAAAGAGCAGAAGCAACAAGGGAGCTCTGTTTAATTGTTGATGCATGCAAAAGCTAATCACACTGCACAGTTAATGGTGTGATGATATTCCTCCCTACTTCTGTAAAACGTTTCAGTTCAGGCCATGTGTGGTCAAGATATTTTGTAACATTTCTCTGTTGGAGTAAGTGATTTGACTTTCCTGTGTAAGAGAAAAGAAGTGTGCAGTTTCAGTGGTGTTTTTCTTTATTAACTCATTATGAGTTGGGGATTTCATTCAGTGGTTTTGGCAGAGAGAAAAAGAGGATCTGTGCACTTGAAACCGCAGCTGTCGTTGTGATGAGAGAAGTTGTTGCGTATCCATGACTAAAAAAGCAATATTGTCAAAATGTGTTTCTAGAAATGCTCATTTGTTTCTTGATGAAAGTAGACTTCTGAAGCATGGTTGCATTTTCTCTGTGATTCACTGAGGCTATATTTAGTCGGCCCACTTCTAGATATTTTGTGTGAATTTGTTGAACCAACAGAAGGTGTAGCCTATAGGTCTACTTCACTCTACCACATTGTTGGCCCCAATCACACCAATTGAAAATAAAAGGAATGTTCTTGCAGTAGCTGAAATAGCATCATGAAATTGGTGGTGTCTATTACGAGAGAATATTCTAAATAAAATATCTAAAGAATCATTTTTGGCTAATAATTTGGACTGTACAATATAACAAAAGGACCTAGGTCCTGTTTACCAATCGCATTTTAAAACTAAGATAATCTTAGTTATGTTGTACATTTATGGGTTTATATATTCTGAACCTTCTATTTGGGAAACAGAATTCCAGAAGTCTAAAGCTGGACAGACAGTGTGTTATATTAGTCTTGTATGTTGTGTTAAGGCACACTGCACGTTTGAACTGGCCTTTCTGCATGCTCAGAACCTGCGCACACTATTGTTCGGCAATAATTTGACTGCTCACACTGAACGTAAACCAGTCGTTTTGTTCATTGATGGTTCTGTTCCAGTAAAGTTTAAGACAGTTGTGTCCCCAACAATGTTGACAAAAGAGAGAAAGGCAGGATTACTTTGTACAGTTCTTCTTTGAAAGGAAAGTAAGAAGAAAAAAAGAAAAATGGGGCAGTAGACTGGAAGACGCAGACAATATGGTGTCTGTTATTCAGTGAAGATAAGTTTTATAGGACAGCATTCTCAGCGAAGACTACAGTTTAGCCACAACATTTAAAAATAAATTCACCGCAGTTTATAATGTTTTTTTGATAGCACCCATGTGGAAAGTTGGACTGTGTAACTGCTCCGACTGCAAGACATCTGACCAAAATTTTTGACATACCAGAAATCCAGCTGATCATCTGAAAGCCATATTGCTGTTCGTTCAGGTAGTTAATCAGGTGTCATGACACCCCTCAAACTGTGCATCAGATGACAACCAATCTGGGAAAAACTCAGGATCGAACAGTTCCGGGCTAAAATTAACCTCAAGCCGTACACTGTCTGCCCAACAGAACCAGCTGTCAGTTTCAAAATCAATACCAAATTGAATCTTAAAACCAATATGTGTAGATTTTCTTTATCTGAATATAGTGTCTTTCAAATTACTTTGATAGCACAGCTTTTATTTATTTTTTAGAAAACTGCAAACATGGTAAAAATTGGTTTAGTCTTTGTGAAGCCTCTAAATCATTCATCTCAGTGTCCCGGGGTATATCCTTTGGAGGGGTTAACAACATGCATTATCGTCTGCCAGTTTCTTGTTTGACATTATCACTCAGAAGTGCCGAAGTTGAAAATTTTCTAAGCAAAATGGCAGGAGAACATACATTGTACTCTCAATACAATATTGTAAAAGAACTCCCAGTGTCATGAAGAACAGTCCTCCCAGTGTTTGAAATGTGTGTAGGCTGTCCCACTCAGGCCTCACAGAGGTGAGGGCTTCTGTGGAAAATGTTTTCTTTCTTGTCTCTCTCCTATCAAACATCTTGCAGACCCCAGATTTTTGTGGCATCACCATGCAATCTG
Organism: Seriola aureovittata; assembly: GCF_021018895.1. Classification (NCBI taxonomy): domain Eukaryota; kingdom Metazoa; phylum Chordata; class Actinopteri; order Carangiformes; family Carangidae; genus Seriola; species Seriola aureovittata. The sequence goes on from NC_079383.1 coordinate 14,762,056, forward strand.
GAATGCGTCCTGCTCTCAAGATGCACATACACAAGTTCCAACACGTGGCTCTCCCAGGCTAATGTCCCAAGTGGCTTGTTTAGTCCTATTGTGACAGCACCCTAGGGCTCATATTTGCCAGGATGTACGAAAACTAAGAGGAAGCCAGTGTATTCATTTCATCTCTCTGACACAGACTGTCTGGGATTATTATCTTGTGGTTTACAAATGATCTGCTATTTTGACTGTAACAATAGCTTTTTCCAGAAGGCTGCAGTTGCAACGAGGTATGCAGCTACATTACACTGCGCATCATTTGTTTTACTGACTTCTTAATGCTACTAATAGTTTTAAGTAGCCTGACAGCATGCAAGACCAAACCACAAACAGCTTTATCATACTGTAGTATTTGATGTTAGGAATCCTTCTGCTTTGTAAACTTGGATTAGTCATTGGGAAAGCCCCTGGAGCTCTCAGACTTGGTGATGTAACCTGAAGGTTAATTTTACTGTTGCCTTGATCCCCGATTGCTTGCATGTGGCCATCGTTGGACTTGGTTGCTATAAGCAAATAGGCCACCCAGAACAACAACAACTGGCAACAGCAGGGTGTGGATGCGGATGTGTTGGCTCTTCTGATGTAGGTGGGGTCTGAGGAAATAGATCCTTTCTTACACAAAGGTATTATGTTCTGGTGGGTATCTGCTTACAGAGAGAATGTAAGTATTTTCATTCTGGAAGGTGCTCAAGCCAGTTGTAGACCATTTACTGTAAATGATTAACGATAATAATGAGTTTAATGTGTTAGTCTGTATCTGTATTTATGCTGTTCTACAGCATTGAAGGCTTCCTACATCACATTGGTGGTGTGATTTGCGGTGGTATTTGATAAGGTTTGCTTTGATCAGGCTTTTCGGGGCTGATACAGATCACTCATTTATTTTATTGTGATTATCTTTTTTTTCAGCAAGCACCCACATGACAGATTCTGTGAAAGCAACTACTTCTGTCTCATGTCTGTGTGATGTGTCATCCCTTCATGTTGAATTGGTATCACCATTCTAAAATATTAGTATGTCCCACTACACCATTACGTACTATTAATGTTTTATTTGATACTGCTAATGCATAGCAAATGCTGGGGGCCTGCTTTAATATGTTATAAAGTCAAAACTTTGTTTATTCTACAGAGAAAAAGACCTTTTGGATGACTGCATTTGACATTTGTAAGTCCACAGACATTTTGCTAAAATTGGATTTTGATCAGCTTCTTCATGTTGTGAGGCATCTCACTCTCTTTTCCAGCCGCAAAAATGGCTAGTCAGTTTTCCGATGCTATCTCTCTCTGAGCTCGACAGTAACATTGGGCCTGAGGCTTGTGAAGTGGGGAATACGCAACCACAATACAGTTAGAAGTGAAAATGGGGAAGTGGAAACCGTTTGAGTTATTTTTGTTTATTTGCCTTATCTATATGGTGGTCAATGTTTAATTATTGCTTGTATTTAGTACATCCTCTTATATGTGTGGATGCTCAAATCTACCGTACTACTAAATTTGTTAAACTCAATCCCAAAGATTTTTATAAGGAATAGTCTGTGATTAAAGTTGAGCACACTTAGCTCTAGAACTAAAAAGGAGGCATTAGGTTATACATATTTTTTTGGATGAGATTTCCCTTTGCTTCATAAATGTCTTGTCTTTTTAAAATAATTTATCTGTATAGTATGTTAGAGTGGCCTGGCTAGAGCCTTTGCATCTTGTGTCTAAATTGCTATGCAACATATTTCAAAAGGGGACATTTGTGTACGCTTCTCACAGATTTGTTTTGAGTGTAGAGGGAGCCTTTTGATGTGAAGTTGGCCTTAAAGAAAGCTTGAAACTTTTTGGTGTTGGTTGTTGCTATGAGAGAAAATCTCTGGCAGTTCTCAAAGGACATGAGCCATGATCTATTTTAGGCCATTCCCAACTGCTGAGGGTGATCCCGAGGGGTGGATAACCAACTGCTTTCACACAGTCATGAGACTATATGGTGAGCCCAAAACACTGGAGGCTCCACTGTCCTTAATTAAATTTTAATATGATACAGGAATCATATAGTTTTCTAATGTAGAATAGCATCTGTCCTCCAAGCACCACTGGTGTTAAAGTTTAAACTGCTCCTGGACTTGAACTCTCATCTCTTAAATGAGATGCATTACATGTATCAATGCAAAGATAAGTTATCCAAACTCATCTGAACTCAGGGGTCAAGCCTGCACTCTGTCAGATTGCATCACTTTCCCATCATCCGGTCACCCTTGTGTCCACACTTCCTGTCTCACAGCTGGCCTGCCAAGTCTCCCATGACCCTTTGCTGCTATGCTGCTGTTTTGTTTTGAGAGAATGTAGGACAGCTGGGATGAGATGCAGTCTCATGGGTATTAGTTGCCGTGGTTCGATGTGGAAAAAAAAAAGAGCACAAGCGTGTATTCATCAGTCCGTCGTTGTCCTGCACTGTCCATTTGTGAAGTAGACCTGCCCTGTGGCTAAAATGTAAGTTTTGGTGTAAGTTGGAGGAAGTGCAGCCGTGCCAGAGGGGCTGAGTGAGCAGTGAGCATACAGAGCACATTCCAGAAGGCAGCAGAGCCCTGTGATTTTAGAAGGCTGTCACAGGGATTAGGTTACTCTGTCTGCCTCTGTGAGCTCATGCTGTTGCTGTCTCAGTGCCTCAGCAATCCTGCCGAGCAGTGGTACATTATTTGCTCTCACAGTGAAGAGAGACAAGGATCCACAATAGTTCTCTTAGGCTTGTTTAGATTATATAGTATCCAGTTGTTGTGACTTCATTCTTAGCAAGAACCTCTCATGTCAGTCTGGTAAATAAAATCACGACCATTCACAAGAATCCTTGCTGAACACGCATACTATTCCAACTCTTTCCTTCTCTTGCATATCTCAAGTATAGCGTCCCTGTATATTGCATTACCAGATGGGCCACTGGGTGTGCTCTTTGACTAGGTGTGTGTGTGTGTGTGTGTGTGTGTGTGTGTGTGTGTGTGTGTGTGTGTGTGTGTGTGTGTGTGTGTGTGTGTGTGTGTGTGGCAGCAGCTGTAGACTGCAGGATGTGGTGAATTTATGTCACTGTTTCATAGTAAAATAAGAACTCACAAAGTTGCACTCTGCATCTCTGTTACAACACTGATGTGCAGTTGTTGTGGTTTGTGGGCTACAGTGTTGCAGTGCTGCCTCTAAAAATTCTATTAACAAGTATAGATGTATTTTCTGAAAATCTAACTAGAAAAAACAGTTCCAGATTAGGATTAGTGGCTTTCTACTGAGGGGAACAGTTGTGACCAGTGTTGACGCTCTTGAGAACATGAGTGGGTTACTGATTGTAACAGTGGTTGACCTGTCACTGCTCCACAACCGCCTCTATGCAGTAGATAAGATGGATGCACTTTATCAGTTTGGTATTTAGTAGTTTACAGTGCTACATATTTGCATGACACAAAGAGGCTCACCCATAATTTGTGAACCTATTCTGTTTTATGATATTATCATTCTCACACACAGACCTCACTCTTGTGGTACCAGTGAATTGAAGGGTTTTTAGCATGGAGTCATTTTTGCAGATGAAACATAATATTAGGCTCAAATGATTATTTGGTCAGCAAAAAAATTAATCGCAAGCAAATCAATTCATTGTTTACAAGGCAAAGTTCCAGCTTTGGTTTTGAACTGTTGATCAGGAAAAACAAGAAATATGAAAATTTCATGTTGAGTTTTGATAAATTGTGATGGTATATGATAGTAGACCTAACGACTGATTGATTAATCTGATAAAGTATACTCCAAAATTAAATTGATAGTGAAAATAAGTATTAGTTGCAGCCCTTTACAAATATATTTCTATTAAATTCCCCTACCATAGTGATCAGCGGGAGGGCCACTCATTTGCTGTGTTATAGGAGCTGTAATGAAATCAGCTGGTGTTGAAACAGTATTAATGCAAATGGAATACCTTCTGCTGCCGCTGCTTTAGACTGCTGGTGCACTACTGGAAACCTTTTTATTGTGAAGCAGCTACAGGAGACACTGCCTTACATTTCCTTCATTTTTGTTCAGTTAAAAGCAAAATATTTAGAATCGACAGTCTTCTTGTTGCTTTTCTGTCAGCAGATCAGTTTTAAATATTGTGAGGGAGAAGTGGATTTTAGTAGTAGCCACAGTGAGCTGGGAAAACCCTCCCGTTACCACTGGCCACCAGATTTGACCAGCTGTCTACCATTCCATACAGTCTGGTTGCCCTTGTTGACAACCACAAAGCTTGTGCTTACAGATCCTGTTTTTCCTTTATGTCTGGTACCCTTATTTTTAGAAGAAGTCATTTCTTCAAAACATCTATATAAGCAGACACTCATTATAAAGGTCATAGGTTCTTAAGCAGTGATACATGACATCATTACATATGTGGCAATATTTTCCACAAAATATTACCAAATCATCAACTGCATCAATCCTGGAGAGGCCCCTCTCTGCTCTAAATAAGACCATTGAGGGCTGTGGGAATGGTGTTGAATTGGACTACCTGTTAATTCTGCCAGGCAGCAGTGTAAACAGAGATCCACAGTGGACGTGAATGTGACACCATTTGAGCAGTTTGACCTGTCTGACCTCGTGTTTAGTGCTTTGGAGTGGCGAGCGGCCTTGGCTCAGTCTGCAGCTGCGCGATTAGCTCAGAGCATCTGTCGCCTAACTTTTTGATCCTCCCTCACATCTGCACCGTCGTAAGTCACTGCGGTGTTAATGTGCACTTGGTGCTCAGCCACCTTAGACATGGGGGGTGATGGCAGCTAAAAGAAGTGAGACTGGGATGCAGTCTGTTTTCTGAAAACAGGACATGGCTGGGAAAGGGACAGTACTACACTGGTGATTCTATCATGCACTCTTAGGGAGAGTAGAGAGCGGGGGAAAAAAGATAGTCGGGGAGGGATGTTGTAAATGGAGACGGAGCACATATACACTTCTCAGCCTCTTTGGCAGACAGTTATCCAGTCCAGCCCAGGGAGTAGAGAGATTGTTGCCTTTGTCTGGGTGAAAGAGGCAGCTTCGAGGAGAGTAAATCAGCCCTTTGTTTTTGTGTGCTGCTCCCTAACATGTCTCCTAGTGTTCATTAATTTAATTAGAGATGGAAAAGGAGCAGGCAATAACATGCCATGAGATAAAGCCACGGTATACACTGTAATGTTTTTTGGTGAATTAAGTGAACAACACCCCACATGGGGAATTACAGCCCAGACCACAGGTGTCTTCTCCTTATAACTTGTTATATGAAATGCAGTGGGTCTTTTCATTACACATTTTAGCTCAGGGCCCTACACTTGTCATGGTCTTATCCATAAATAGGGGATATGAGATGTGGCACTATCATCCACTGTCTACATTTGTTTTATGAAATGACGAACCATCTCATCAACATCTTAACTTTCTTCTAGAAAACGCTTCTTCCCAGCTCTAAGCTTATGCTTATGTATTGTTTATTCCACTCTTATTCTCCTTTTGGTGCTGCTTAAAAGTTAGCTTGGCCTCCCTATCATCCTTATGTTTGCCTAAGATCAGGTTCTGGGCCTATCTCAAGGCCAGCTGCAGCTGAAACCTAGACACCACTGCTTCAAATAAAAACCAAGAGCTCTCAATCAATGAGGTCAGTGTCTGGTCGCTGAAGTCAGTCAGAGGGGGAAAGGTGAAACTCCATTCACTTCTATGACATCAGAGCAGCGAAGCAGCCGCTTCAGTAGTGCCTCGCTCCCTTAGTGCTGACCCAAGTATCTGCAGTATTAGCCTAAGCGTAGCCTGACTGTGCTGATGGCTAGATGGGTCATAAGACCAGTTGTTGTGAATGTGCTCATTGTTGAACATGAACAAATTTTGCTTGTGGATCGCAGTACCTCCAAGTCATCATTTTAGATAGCCTGGGGAACTTGAAAGTTCTTGTGAAAAGCTGCAGCAGTGGAGTTATGCTTGTAATGCAGTTCAGATAATCAGAGCATTTGTATAGGCTGCACACTTGGGGTATATTTATAGGTCATTGCTAAATTTAAAATAATATCCTACATCATTAGTGCTCAGTTACAGTTTAACTCCCTGACATAGCCACACTGCCGATGCACAGTGCCCCTTTTCTTTACTTCCCTGTTACAGTAATCTTTGCCATTTTCCTGGCTCCCAGGTTCATGTTTGATGCCTAACACAATAGACAATCGTTGGACTGCTGCTGAGAGGAAATCATCCCCTCTGTAAATTTATGAAGAATGTGGATACTGAGAGATTAGCGCTATACTCTCTGGCAACCGTCAATATTGAAGACTGAAAAGAATAGTCATTTATATCTGTTATTTCAAGAATACAATTGGTGGTGGGGGAGAATTATATCTGAAGAGACTAAACTGTGGAAATAGAGGCTGGCATTTCGTCAGAGTTCTGCCCTAGTCATATTATATTTGGATAATACTGTCCATATCTTGGCATGAACATACTATTAGGACATTACAGCATGGACAGTGGTTTGGTTGTTTTTAACAGTGAAGACACAAAAATGCTACAGATACAAGATTCTGGGTATTATTAAGACATCCTCTTAATTCCTTTGCATTGTCTGTTTTCTGTTTCTAGGTCAACAGAGACGTATCACAGCCCTTGAAGTTCTCAGCTTTGATGCAGTACAGGTACAGCTATCTATTTCCAAACCCAGTTTCTAAATTTGCTTTTGGTGTGTCTCTTACCTAATCATTGGGTCTTGAGCAAATGGCATAGCTGAAGAATAAAATGTGTAATAAGGGTGTGCAGACACAGTCCAGAAAGTCTTAATCCATAGTTTAGTTAATATCTTAGTTTTGTTTCTGTAATTAAATGCTTTCTGACTTGTCATTATTGCAAAAGAACATGAAAAACCACCTACACTAACTAGTTTCCTTGGGGAAACCCTGCATCGTTTTACAACAGTAGAAAGTGTGCCATTCTGTTGTCTTTGTCATTCTAGGTGATAGAAATTGAAACTAACCTTATCACCACTGCTACTGCTGCACACTGGCCAACATTGGCCCAGATTTCATTGTGTGGAGGAAACTTCATGCTGCTCAATCACCTGAAATTGCCCGTAATGTAAAATATTAATTCTAGCCTCTCTGATGTCTTTTTGTCGTCCTCTCTCTCCATCAGTGTACTTAGTGCAAGATGACGGAAGAGGTGATTGTCATCGCCAAGTTTGACTACATGGCCCAGCAGGACCAGGAGCTGGACATCAAGAAAAACGAGCGCCTCTGGCTCCTTGACGACTCCAAGTCCTGGTGGAGGGTTCGAAATGCCACCAACAAAACAGGCTTTGTGCCGTCCAACTATGTGGAGAGGAAAAACAGTGCCAGAAAAGCTTCTATTGTCAAGAATCTCAAAGACACACTTGGTAAAACAATTAGTTATGGTTTCTTCAAGTTTACAAGTCGATGTTGAATTCTACTTTTGACAGTTTATTAATCACTGGCCAGAAAAAATGTTAACGTTAAAAGTCCTTGTTTATTTTTATATATTTAGCTCACAAGATTCCAGTGAAAGATATTTGTACTCAAGACATTTAGATATGTTCACTCGCTCATAACGTCTTTTTGTCTGGAGGCTGACTTACTCTGAGTTTCATGCACAGTTGGTTATTAGTTAACGGAAACAAACTAGTATGACACCTTTTATCTAGGCCAGCTCTACCTCTTATTTGTTTTTAACCACATCGTTGTGGTATATAATGTACTGTATGACAGCCTCCTCAGAAAGATATTTCAGGCTCATGTCTGATTGGTTAATATTCTGTAAGATATTTTTTTCACACCATGCACTTGAAGTGAAAGTTCAGTGTCTGGCAGAAGTGTCTATAGTTTAGTGTCTCGTTTAAGGTGAGTTTTTCCATTTTACCTTGAATCATTTGCTCAGGTAAGGCAGTAATATACTTGTTGCTTCACAACTGCAGCACTTAAGGAAACTAGCTAATTTGTTTTGTGTTAACAAATCAAAATATCTCCACTTTCAGTTCGTGTGTAAGCAATCGCAACAGAGGATTTCCTCCTCCTCTTTTATCACAACCAGAATTGATACAGCCACAGGTGTTGTCTCCTCTGTCAACACAACAGTAATATTTCTGGGAACTGCCATTTGCCAAGGGCTTTGTGCTGCCAGGAGCAAGGCAAACGTAACTGTGTATGTAAGCCAAGGTTACCATTTGTCTTAGCTTAATTCTTGTTGATGACAGACATTCATGATAATTTGGGATGCACTCGCTGACCACTGGCATCCATCCTGGATCACAGCCAGAGAGCCGGAGAGATTCCTTTTGTCTATGATTTCACTGTTTGATCATTTCTCTTATGTGTTTGTATAAAATGTGAAGATGTTTTTAGTTTCTGATGCTTCTCATTCTGTAATTTCCAACCTGTGTTTTGCAGGTCATCATTGCCTCAATTAAGAGCATGATGGGATAGATATGTTTGCTTGTATACTTCAGTCATGTTTGTTTGGCCCTGATATTCATTAGATTTGGTTAAAGCTTGTCCACAAATATTTGCCACTGTGGAGACTTAAAGCAGGCCTGCATGATATTGACAGTAAATGGTGATGACCTGTTTTGTAATGGCAGTGGGTTTGTTGTAGTTGTGATATGAATCTAGTTCTTCAAGTCATTGTAGTTTTATCCAATTTATTGTGAGGCGGAACTATAAAGCTGAGGCCAGCATCTTCTGTTTATGGGCCCATTTGACAACAACATAACATCAAACCACACTTGTGAGACTGACAAAAGAGATAGCCTTACCTCCTCTGCTCATCTTTGATGTGGTGATGACAACAAGCTCCTGCATAGGGTGACCTATGCGAGGAAGCTCCGGGGCCCCAAAGTGGCTTTTCAATCCACAAAGGCCTGAAAGAACGGGAGGGGCATTCTCACCAGAAGTGTTTCATGAATTTATAACTGTATCGCACACTGCAGTGTTTGCAAAACACTTATCTGTTGGACACGGGAACTGTGTCTTCCTGTTAGCTGTTTTTTTTAAGTGTCTGCTAGGGTTGTGGTTAGAAGAAGCTGGTAACATTCGGAGATCTCTGCGCTAAAATACTCTGAAAAGGCAACAGGAAGAGGTCTCTTGATAGATTTTATACTCTCCTCATTAATGTCAGCTTTCAGTCATGTCTCTGATAAAACTGATATTCATTTCCACAAGACTTCTTGTATTTATCACTTGACTCAAGCGTATAAAGTGTTTACCTGCTCCACTTTTAGTCTGTTTTGCCCTCAAGTGTGGAAGTTTATGTATCTGTCCGTTATGTGTGGTGTATATGCATGTATGAGTGTGTGTGTGTGTTTGTGGTTGGGTGGGAGCGTGTGTGGTCATGCTCCACAGCCATGAGCCTCCCAACAACTTCCCACCTGCCACTACATCCATTGATCAAATAACCTCAGGTGAACAGCTGCACGAATGACACACGAGCGCCGACACACAGGCTCAGGTCTCACTCACACATATCCTGTAAAACACGAGTTAAGGCGAAACCAAGCCTTGTTAAATACTAATACAATCATACAACGCTTGTAAATACTTCACCTTCACGTGTTGTAGTTTATGATCTATCAGTAGATTTAGGGCGTTTTAACTGGGAGGTTGTGGGTGGTTATGTTTTTCTTGTACATATACAGTATGTAGGAGAGCAATGAGAGAGGCAGCCTGAAGACCACACTGACATATGTTATGTGGGAGGAAAATTCTATCTCTCTCTTTTTTACACAAGTCTGTTGCTGGGTGTGGAGTGGTGTCATCGTTTGAAAGAATGTGTGAGTGTATGATCTGTCTGCAGATGGCTGTGCTTCGCTGTGCGAGTGCTTGTGCATTGCTGTGTGTGAGGACTCGTGTTTCCTGGGTTTGTTTTAAAGTTATGAGTGTGTCTCTACAAACAACTGCAGTCATGTGACACTGAGCACTCACTGACTGACTCACTCAGCCTTTGCAGTGTCCGCACAGATGCCTATACAATGTCTTTTCTTACCCTCTTATAAGTTTCAATCTGACACAGTTCTGTTAAAATAGCTGCTACACTTTCCCTATTTCTCTCTTCTTTCATCTCTTTTCTCTCTCTCTCTGTCTCGCTCTCTCTCTCTCGCTCTCTCTCTCTCTCTCTCTCTCTCGCTCTCTCTTTCTCTCTCTCTCTCTCTCTCTCTCTCTCTCTCTCTCTCTCTCTCTCTCTCTCTCTCTTCTCTCTCTCTCTCTCTCTCTCTCTCTCTCTCTCTCTCTCTCTCTCTCTCTCTCAATCTAAGCTTCAAGCCCCCTCCCTTCTTCTTTCCCTCTCCATGAGGCCTCTGTATTCTGCCTTCCAGAGCTGGACTGGAGGCCTCTCTGTCCTGCACTCTCATTGGCTAAGCCTGACCACATGGTCAAGGAGTGGGCCGCCCTGCTCCACTGTCCGCCCAGCTCTCTGGGTGTTCCAATGGAATAACTCTACAGCTGCAGTGGGAAGAGAGCAGGGGCCGAGAAAGAGACAGAGAGAGGGAGAGACAGCGAGCCCAAAATGGACATGGCTAACCTATTCAAACATTTCTTTCGTGAGTTTTTAACTTTCCTTGTCTTCTGCAGCGGCTTAAAGTTGTTCTGACTTGTGTGTTGTTTTACAAGTGGTGAAAAGAGCTTTTGTCTGAAGTTTGAGCGGTTCTTTTTTCTCTCTCTGGCTGTACTGGAGCGGCTGTCAGTTTTTTTTTTTTTGTGTGTGTGTGTGTGTGTTTTTTTTCCTCTTCCTTCTCTGATTTTTTCGTTAGTTGGTTTCAGCTTTAGTTTAGCCAAATGATGTGTCATATTTAGAGCTGGCGGAAACTGACTTTTGTGCTAACATGTTGTGTTGGCAGAGACAGGGAGAAGGTGTCTTAACAGCTTTTTGAGGCTGTGTCTGTGTGAGCGGCTGCAAAGACTGGGTGGATATGCTTTTGAAAAGCCTACTGCTGAGCTGAAGCCTGTAATTGACTCAGCAATCCTTCCCTGTCTCTTTCTTTTAAACACACACACACACACACACACGCAGTAATCCTACTTCATTTCTTTCTAGCATTTTGCCCTAGTGAGTGGGCTGCAACTCAGTGAATTACATTATCATGCTAGGAGACCCCCTCTCCACCCTGTGTAGGAATATCTCAAGACATAGCCAAAGTCTGTTTTCTTTTATGCTACCCTCAGGGCGAGCTCATTCAGGGAGGGTCCCCCCACCGCCAGTCATGAGCTACAGTTGAAGGGACGCGGGGTGCTCATGTAGAACACTGTAGTCATTGTGCTGGGAGGAGGAAGGGGTCTCTGCTGATTGATGGGACCTGGGCTCCCATCTCCTGCACCTCGCTCGGTTATCAGAGGAATGTCATTACCCAGGCGGCTCTGTGGGCTGTGGATACTTTACAGCCACACTGACACACTTTTTCAAAAGCCCCTGGCGCACACCCATGCTGTAATCTCACCTTGTAACTGTTGAGTGTTATCTCCTGTCTCTCTCTATCTTCCGTACTTGTGTGTGTGTGTGTGTATGTATGTATGTCTGTGTGTGTGTGTAAATCCACCGACCGGCCTGTTTGCAGTCTAAAGGATCCAGATAGTGAGAAAAACACAGAGATGAGCTAACAAACCTTTAGCTTGTGTAAACGGAGAGCTGTTAGTCTCCTCTATCTCCTCCCTCTGTTTTCCTGTTTCTCAGCCTCCCCAGTGAGCGGAAACTCTAATTTGAGCCACATTTCTCCGAGAACTTTGGAGGAGTGCAGGCCAGAGAGGAAGTGAGAAGTTGGGGAGGAAGCTGAATCATTGTGCGGGGTCTGTCTGTTGGACTTTCTAGCAGTCTCTGTCCCTTGCTCCTTCTTTTCCATCTCCCGCTTCTTTTCTCCAAACCACTGCTCAGTGTTGCCTCACCAGAAAAGCAATAAGACATAATCATAATTAAGAGATTGGTAGGAGAGTTGTCAATGTCTCTTAGGCGTAAGGTGTTTTCTCTTTGCTGTCTACTCATCTTTGCTTTCCTGCGACTTCTGCCGTTAAGAATTGCTCAAGAGGAAGTGAGCATTGGTCTGGGCTTGTTGAATTGTAGCCAGCGCTGTAAACACGTTAGTAGCAGAGAACAGTGGAAACATCTACTGCACAGCTCCCCTTGTCTATTGATTTGAATGGTTTGTAGGCCTGCAAACGATTATTTTCATTACTGATTAATTTATTTTTTTCTCAATTAATAGATACATTCAGTCTACAAAATGTCAACAAATCACAAAAGGTCATCGCAAGATCCCAGAGGGTTTCCCAATTGACAAGCTGGAAATGGTCATTATTGCCATCAAAATAGTTACTAATTGATTAATTGACTTATCTAATGGTCTCTATCAGATTTGAATGGTTTTGGTAGCTCTCTGAAAGTAATAACTTTCTTTGAAGAACAAAACATGTTTGTGTTAGTAATTTTTTTTTCATGCCATGATTAGGGCTGGGTATCAAACCTGAAAACTGAAGACTGTCAACAACAGAAAGCTTGCATCACATGTCTGGTCACCTTTGTAATTTTCTTTACGTTTTTTTGATCTGTTAGTCCCTGCTGTATATTCTGTTCAGTTTTGGGGCTGTTAATTTAGGAAAAGTTAATAATTAATTAATATTAATAATAAGTGGATGTTTTTGTTAAAACATCTAATATTTAAGAACTTTTTGGAACTTTTGTTCATGAAAAATGTTTTGGGGGTAAAAATGTTGATATTCCTTGTAGTAAAGTGTCCTTTTGGTTCTGATACCTGAAACTCAGGTGTGGTATCGGCATCACTATTGAAAATTTAAATTATTTCTCAGTATAACTTTTGCACCTGCTTCAACAGATAATTATTACTTTAGATGTATGCCCATGACACGTGCAGCTTCACTGCTTTATCACAAAAGTACAGGCATCAAAACAGAGATATGGAAATCTTTTCCTATTGATTCAAGGGGAATCCCAGCCACATATACTTGTACATGAAAAAATGTGCTTTAAATTTGGATCACCAGAATAGAGGTTAAGAAAGAAATGGGTCAACTGTGAAATTAGTGTCAGCAAAAAAACGTTTATTGGTTGGAAATGTTGGAGCGGGACCTTGGGAGAGTCAGCAAATCATTCCAGTGTTGCTGCAGTGATGCACAGATACACATATTGATAGACTGTTGGAACTGAGACAACCACCTGTTTGCTTTACTATGAGGACAGGTTGTAGTTGGCGTAGCCTCTGACAGTAACCCTGCACTGTCCAGAGCAGTAAAAACCAAATGGAGCTGCTTCACAGAGACTGATGGCTGCTTTGGATGACTCAGATGGCTGAAGTTGAAAGAGTTGTGCACGTTTCCTGTGCAGTCATCAGTCAGCCATGTTAGCAGCTTGTTGTTGACGCTTTAGTCCCAACCCATCCCCATTGAAGAATACGCCAGCCTACTTTTGTGTACGTTCCCTTTAGTTTGTTTGATTCACTCTTTCTGAAGACATGTGGTGCCATTACATTTGATGTGTAAGTCTCTCATACTAAACCATATGGCTGAGGGTTGCTGCATGGCGCCACATGTCTGATGAATACGAGTGGCACGTTGTTGTCAGACTGAAAGTTACACTGTTACTACAGTGACATGACCGTGCTACATATTATGCACATAATTAAGGCAGCTTGGTTAAAAATGTAGTTAGGATGTGAGAGAGATGTGTTGTGCTCGGCTCGAAAATATTGGGGGGTTTTCCTTTAGTCAGCTAGCAGGCCAATTTCACTGCTGCTGAACTTGTTCAAGTGATCACGCTGTGTTCAAGTAGGGGGATGTTCAGGCACTGTCAGACAGCCTGACGCGGGGTGTTGTCGTCCACAGAGGAAGAGCCCTGGAATGGAGGGAAGCCAAGGGGTCGAAAGGGCCCTGGCAGACAATGGACAGCCAGCCAGCGCGGGGAGGCCAGAGTTAAAAAACAAAACCAGTTCCTGTCTGTCATTGGTAGCCGAACAAACTCCCCAGCACTTTCTTCTCCTCCTCCCGCTGCGCCTCATCTGTAAACAAAAAGTGAAGACTTTTCCCTCGGAGGATTTAAACACATGTGTCTTAGGTCCTCGTCATTGTTCGCAGTGATTTATTGCAATCTGAAGCGAGACGATTTCCTACTTCAGCATCCCTCTCTGAGGAAATGCACAGGAAAAAGCATGTGACGTCGGTGGAGAGAAAAAAAAAATTTCCAGTGTGCCGTACTTTTTAAATTCTCTTCCTGTCTCGTAACCCTTACAGCCGAGAAGTGGCATGGTTTGTGGGTTTCGGAGGAAGCGCTGAGCTGCCACATGTGCATATTCTCATGTAATTTTCATGCAGTTGGTAGTATTTAGGGTTACCTCCAGGTGGAATGAACACATATGAGGCGAGGATTGTGCTTCCCCCAGGTAGGAGTTGGGGGAGCCGCTGGGGGGGTTTTTTGTCTTCTGCCAACTACTGTTACCTCCCTTTTCCTGATCCGGTATTTGGGCACAAATTTGCACATTCTACTAGTTACTGACTACTTACTTACTGTTTAATCCAATTCCGCTGGTCATCACATGGTCGTGTTGTGGTAAAGGTGGCAAGTCTGGACGTTACTGTGTGCTGCTGGTGAGATGGACTGTCTCATAACAACCAGTGACGTCTCTCACAACAGCTTTGTCCTGTCTGAAGTGCTTGACCTCAGACTGCTCAGTCATTGCAAAAATGCTTTTAAACCAAATCCACTGTTCTTTGCACTTGTCTCAAGACAAAACTTAGCCTAGCTTTATTTATGTAAACATCACTTTATAAACATTTTACTAAATTCAGTCAGCTGTTTCTACAAATAGATCTAAATTATATGGAATTTCTTCAGGTTAAAGAATGGTTGTATGATCTCGTGTTGTGTTGAATAGCTCAGTGTATTCAGCTTTTCTACATACTTGTTTTTAATATAGGGTGTGTCATTGTGCACCTATTACTCCAGGTACACTACACTCCTTATGCCAGAAATGTCTTCCTCTTGTTTACAGTCAAACATTCAGCCTCTGGTCGGCAGCAGAATGCCACCGGACATGCCTTGTAGAGGTCAGCATATTTAAAGGTTCAAGGATTGTCCCCTCAGCGTCACTGAACTCACAAACCTGGCAGAAAAAAAACTTGGCAGAATGTCAAGGAAGTGCTCGCCGAAGTCAGTTGACAGTGGAGTCAACAGTGGAGTGAGAGTGTGTTGAATATCTAACACGGCAAACACTGGCCTTGCTCTGCGCAGCACCATGCTTGATAAGAGCTTCTGCTAAGCTGTAAAAGGAAGCACATACTCGCTGTTCTCCTTCTACTCGGCCAAACAAGTGAATTCTCAGCAATTAGCCTACAACAGCATGACAGATGGGTCCTTAGAGAAGCAGATGCCCTCAGTAACACCCCCTTATCTTCTCCTAGTATCATCTTCCTATGGCTGTACAGGCAAATCCCAACTTCCTTTTATTGCCTTGATTTAGATTGAGCATCTAGTCAAATGCAGTGGTCTTGGGCTCTGTGCTTTTTTAATGCAAAGTGTTCGTGTGACTAGCAGGAAGCAGCAAATAAAATCCCTGACGGGGAAACTGATAAGGGCCACATTACCTGGCCAGTGCGATTAAAATGTAATCTATCAGTTGTGTCCATTCTCAGCTGGAGCTAAAAGATATTTTATTTATGCAGGGTTGACCTCTAACCTTTGTTTGGAGCTAACTAGGTCATTTCCAACTGTGCACAAGAAATATCCTGGGGCTTGCACCTGCACGAACATGTTTTTTTTTTTTTTTTTTTCCCCCAACATGCACATGTGATATTTTAGCTCTTGTGGATCTAGATTCTGTCTGTGTAACTTTTGGATTATTTGAAACATTAAAGAGGGGTGAGATGTTTGTGCTGATGTAACCCAGGTTTTGCTTTATTTTCAAATTTAACAGTTTCATTTTTATGTAAAATTTATGTATAGATTTACAGATATATAGACGTGTTTTTCTTGTGTCTTTTTGGCAGTTCTCCCTTGAGTTATTAAGGCTGCACAGAGGCATAACTACACCTAACCTCCACCTACAGACATCGGCTCTTAACACCCAGTCTGGAGTCTGTAGTTATGTACAGTGGTGTGACTAATAACAGGGTCTACCTGGAAGCAATTTGAAGATGGACTCTCAGCACTACCGTGAAATTTGTCTGCACTCCTTGAGTCACGGACGTCTTTCAGTAACAATTTATCTGTGGTAACAGATTCAGTATGGCGTTGTGACACATTAGTCATGTTCCGCGCCAGAAAAAAAACACGCACAAGCACACACACATATACACCATCCTCCTCCCAGTGCTGTCCTGAGGACTACACCCTGCCTTCATGTATAATTTCACCCCGCTGACTTTTGATTATTGAAGCAATAGCTGTGCAAACGTAATCAAAAATAGAATCACTACTTTGCTCTGCTCACTGCGTCTGTTATCTGTGTCCGTCTGGTCTGCCTGCATCATCAGTTACACCATAGGCTTGTGATGATAACAGTTGTGTCATATTGGTTTTGCAAGAAGTAGCAAAATAGTTAACTGCCGTTTTCCTTGCTTCTGCAGGAGAAAGTAAAATATAGATAGATCTGGCCGTGAGTATTAGAGCTGCTTTCTGGTCTCTCGGAAAGTAGGAAGAAGGCGTGATCTCACCACTGCGTCCCCTGGTAGCCACACATGTGTTTCATACAACTGTTAGCATACCAGGCTGCCAAGTGGAAATTCTTGTCCAGTAAGACGATGACCGCGGGCCTGCCAAAACTCCGCCTCAGGCTCCGTAACCCAGGAAAAGGCCAAAGGCCCTGGTAATCCCCCTTCAGTTTACAGATGGTGCCACTGAGTGCACGATATCCAGCTGCAGTGCAAGCAAGGCCGCAGGTGTCAGGGCAGCCGAGGTGATTAGTGCAATGTGATTAGCCACAATGAAATGTGACTGAACCTTTTTACCCTCAGTGTTCAAGGCAAATGTAGATGGTAATTAATTTTGATGATGAATAAACTTTTTTTTTTTTTTGTATCCACTGCATTTATAAGCCTGTGCCAGAACAGGTTTTCATCCTACTCAGATCATTATTATTATTTTATTTTTATTTTTTTTCAGCCATTATTTTTTGTTTCCTCAGCACCTAGGCCTAAGTCTCAAGAATGTATTTGGATTTGGCGTGTGGGGGGTTAGGGCACTGTAATGTGGAAAAAGAATGATATTTAGCCCTGCTTACCCACCCTCCCTGTATTTCAGCACAACCCCTAATGCTTATTATTGCTGCCTGGTATTTGTCTGGGATTTTTGTTTTTCCTCCTCCCTTAAATTTTCTTAGGTGTGTTTTTTTTTTTTTTTTTTTTTTAAATGGTATGGTTTTTGTTTTTCTGTCGAGACTTGTACCACACCAGTGGAAGGGTGTGAAAATTGGAATTCCAGGGACTTGTGTTTTAGTAAAATGATGAGTTTTAAATCCTAAAGGTCTGTCTGTATGCTAATTCAAAATGTCAGGTGCTTGTAATTGAGTTTCTGATCTTATTAACTGCACTTAATTTCAGTGTAGATGATGAAATGATGAATTATGTTCTGTCTCTTACACTTTTCCTTGATTTATTTTTATTTTTATTTTTGTGTAGGAATTGGGAAGGTAAAGAGCAGAAAGGGGGGGGTCAGAGACACAGCGTCCAACTCCGACACAGACATGTATGCAGACAACGGCGAGCGACTGTACGACCTCAACCTGCCTGCCCTGGTCAAGTTCAGCTACTCGGCCGAGCGTGAGGACGAGCTGTCTCTGGTGAAAGGCACACGGGTGGTGGTGATGGAGAAGTGCAGTGACGGCTGGTGGCGCGGCAGCTACAGCGGACGATCGGGCTGGTTTCCGTCCAACTATGTGACGGAGGACGTGGATGGGACGGCAGGGGGAGGGGGAATGGGTGGGCTCAGTGACCCGGCGGGATCGCTAACAGAGAAGCTTGCGGCTGTGGTGAACAGCACCACGAACGGGAACAGGGTGCTGCACACGGTTCAGGCGCTCTACCCTTTCAGCTCGGGCAACGATGAGGAGCTGAACTTTGAGAAGGGCGAGGTGATGGAGGTCGTGGAGAAGCCAGAGAACGATCCGGAGTGGTGGAAGTGCCGCAAAGCGGACGGACAGCTGGGCTTGGTGCCCAAGAACTACGTCACTGTGCTGGACTCCACCTCCCATAAACCCACAGCAGGGCTCGCTGGGCCGCCCACTCCTGACTGTGACTACATCTCGCCTTCGGGCAGCGGGCGCTTCGCAGGGAAGGAGTGGTACTACGGGAAGGTGACGCGCCATCAGGCGGAGGTGGCGTTAAACCAGAGAGGCGCAGAGGGAGACTTCCTCATCCGAGACAGCGAGTCATCGGTCAGTAGCCCACACCTGCTTACGAAACAACCACTGAATTGATAGGTTGCGTGTAGTTGCTTTGAAACTCTCTCAACTGATAATAACCTCTCATTTCCTTTTTCTTTTCACAGCCAAACGACTTCTCCATCTCCCTGAAGGCGCAGAGCAAGAACAAGCATTTCAAAGTGCAGCTGAAGGAAAACCTTTACTGCATTGGACAGCGCAAGTTCAACTCTATGGAAGAACTTGTTGAACACTACAAAAAAGCCCCCATCTTCACCAGTGAGCAGGGAGACAAACTGTACCTGATCAAGGCCTTGGCCGCCTCCTGATCCCTCTCTGTCACACACACACACACACACACACACACACACACACATGCACGCTCACACACACAGAGACACAAACACAACTACACATTGTTAACTGCATCCATATATAGACATACAGTTACTTACGCCAGAACATACACTAACATTTAAACGCCAAGCCTGAAGACTTAACACATCATCAGGACTTCAATGCCCAATTTGTGAGCATTCCAAGAGGAGGTATGGAAGCAACAGCATGGGAGAGACTCGGAGGAACGGATGGGGGGGAGACAAAAAGACTATGGACTCCTGAGAGTTGACTACAGACCTCTTGGTCGCCTATTTTAAATTATCCAGATGTGTTAGTTCATAGGCAATGCCATGTATTTCCACCTTGATATCTATTAGAGTTGCATTTAGTTTCCTTTTTTTTTTTTTCTTTTTTTTTTTTTTTTTGTTGATAATATATAATCTTTTAACAGTTTCTTTTTAAAAATGTGATGATTTTTTTAAAAACTATATCCAACACACAACAACCAACCGTATGAGGCATTTTTTCAAATGTTAGCGAATCCAGAATCTTATCTTAGAGGTCTGCATTTCAACTCATTTTTGTGTTGTCTGTCTTAACTCATTCTTTATGGTTGTGGACACACTGATCCACAACTTCTGCTAAATGCTAATCATGAATAAAAATTAAGTGACCAAAATATATTTATTGATACAATTCTATTAGGATCATGGTGGTAGAGGTTGGAATATCACACTGTGCATCTGTGTGTGATGTAAAGATTGCTCTTCTTCTAGATACTCAACTTTCTCTTTGTACTACAGAACTGCTTGTCTCACATATTGCTGTATCCATATCATGTGAATGTTACAAAGCTGAGGCACCAGAGACAGTGGGAGGCTCAAATTCCCCTCACTTTGCATGCAGACAGAAAAGTGTCCTCACACCTTCACTTAGAAGAGACAGACTGATGGAGTTTATCCGCGTGCCTGAAGGTCATGTGAAGAGTCAAAAAGTATTTTCCCTCATAGTAGGAGACTTCCTCCGTGAAGAGCAGGGACACACAACCCCCACCACCACCACCTCACGCTGCTTGGGGGGGGTGGGGGGAGGTGGGGGGGGAGTACACTGAACAGTTCTGTGGAGCTGGGAGGAGAAATGAAATGGAGGCTCAGTCCAGAGGATGATGTCACTGCTCCTGAATTAGTGATCACTGGAGGGAATGGAGGGAGTAAAAGGTCACCCAGGGGTCGTGTTTGTGTGGTTGCAGAGCATATACGTCAAGCTAGGAGACGCCCTCTTCCTTAAGCAGGCACAAAGGATCTTCACAAAACAATTCCTTATGACTAAGTACTGCTGGAAGAAAAGAAAACTGGTTTAAATGCTCTGATGTTTTCTTTGATATCTGGGCATTTATTTCCATGACTAACGTGTAAGAGCAAGTTAAAGCGTCCTGGTTTGGGGCTTGTTTTTTTTCCATTTGTATGGTCAGAGTCAAGTTAGAATACATGTTTTCAGCACAACACACGGCTTATATTTACAGTAAAGGTCTCTAGTGAATGGATGTTTGTCGAGTGAAAACGGACCAAGTAGTGTTTGAATGTTGAAGAGCAGCTAGTACTAGTGCCTGGAATCAAAGCTACAGCGGCGTTGGCAGGGAGCCGCTCCAGCAGTGGGCTCAGGGAGACGACGACGATGATGATGATGGCGGTGGTGATCTCGATGGCTGTGATGATGGCTTCTCCAGCTGTGGCCAGTTGGACCCGAGCGCAGGAGAGAGAGACTGAGAGTGGAAGAGGGATTTCACAGAGGAGGAATGGAAAAATGAACCCTTTAAAAAAAAAAAAAAAAAAAACAAAAGCAGTGAATTAGGATCGAGGGAGGAGACTTGGAGAATCTGTTCCACTGGATGAGAGTATCTGGAATACCGCTCCCAGTCATATTTGGGCGGGGGAAATGAACGCAGGCCAACGCTGATGTATCACAGTAGAGAATAAAAGATTTTGGATGGGAGTATTTCAGAAAGGCTTTTAAGGTCTAGTCAGTCCAGGCATTAAAAAAAACAGCCAGTCCTGCCACACAGCACAAAACATGGGTGTGAACCTTTTCTTTTTTCCCTCCATTCCCAAGGTGATTGACAGAGCTATTCATACAAGAGCTGTGTGAAAACAGTGTGTATTGGAGCTATATAAGATTAATTATAAACAGAGAAACAATTACCTTTCAATTTGATTTATGATGGCTTTAAACGGTTCTAGTTTTACATCCACAGCTCTGGTCAAAATCTTAATTTAACTGTAATTACACCACATTATACAAGTGAAACAATTTACATACATACAACAATTTATATATTAGAAAAATCAACATTCCAAGATGAAAGCTTCTGTCAAGATTGGACAGATCTCTGCCTCTAAGTGTAAATCACAGGATTGTTTTATATGACGAGTGATTTTTTTGTTAATTTTAGGTCCTGAATCTGTAAAGGTTTATTTAAATCTTACATATTACCATTATTTCAACATGTACAGGATATTTGTGCCTGTGTTCCCACTTTTAGTTTCTCTATCTGACTGCGTTACCAGTCACCAGTATAAGTATTTGGGTTACAGGATTTCTGTTACATTGTCATTTATTACATTCAATCCCTGCCCTGGCTGTTGTATCGTGCCATGTTGCTGACACTTTGTGAGAGATAGTGTTTGTCTGCAGTAGTAACCAACTGTTGTCAGCAACCTTTTTCTTTTTTTTTCTTTTTTTTTCTCTTTTCTTTTTTTCTTTTGTGAAATTTCCTCCCTGACTTCCATTTCTACAGAATCTGCAATATTACGCAGCATTAAAGTGACAAACGCCAACGCAACGTGCCCCAGTTTGAAGGATTTAGGAGGAGATTTTAATGTGCCTTCACAGCTTTCTGTCAACCAAAGGTTTAGTGTCCCTTTTTTTTTCTTTTTTTTTTTTTTCTTTATCCCGTTCTTCTCACTTGTCACCACTGCGTGCTATTTGGTTAAAGCTTTGCATGTGCATCAGTTGAGTCTGATTAGTGAGCGATGTGTTGGGGTTTCTGAAAACATTCTTATCAAGGAGGGTATTTCCTCTTTTAGCGCTCACTTTGTTGATGTAGGCTGAAAATGTCATTGTCTAACGTTTTACGTCATTGCATAAAATGCCCATTAGTTGATATTGTGTGTAGTTTCAAGTGACCTTACCGTAGCTGATCTCATCAAGTATAACTTCTTCATGAACAGTATAAAAATATGTGCTGATGTTCATTCAGAAACATAACCCCAGGTGTGATGTAATCATGACCTGAATCTCATGTATGAGCACCTCAAGTAACGGTATCACATATTGTTGGTTGTGAAGAAACTGTCATGGTTTCCAAGGAAATAGTTTTTTATGTCTGTATGTATTTCATATAAGACTAGTGTAAGACATTCACTTTTGCAGTTTAGCCACTTAAATATGTAAAAAAAAACAAAAAAACAAACAAAAAAAAACAGCATCCTCGATACTTAAATGTGTTACTTGATATACAAATAACAGAACTACAGTATCTCCCTGCATAGATATTGTTATAAACTGGGATCTTTTTTCATTTTACAACATGAAGGCCGCATGAGCAGAGCCTTGTAGCTGTACAGGAATGGTTTTGAATCTGCTTAAAAAGACGTCGAAGTCAGTTGTGACAGATATTATCAAGAGATTGTTTATCAAACTATTTTTCCCACTCGAGAACTACATTGCAGCTGGAGCTCTTTGGTTCTTGACTGCCAAACAAGCCTGAGATAATCTTGAAACTTAAGATTGATTTTTTGATAATATTCAGAACAAATGGCCCCATGTTTAACTTTGGTGCTTTTGTGCTGCTTCCATTTCTATGGTGTTCTTTGTCTCACAAAGCTTTGTTCTGTATGAGAGAGAGTGAAGAAAACAGATCCATGCTGCGGAATGATAAAGGCAGTGCTGTGAAAATTTAATGTCATGCTCTTAATACTGTTCTTATGGAGGGGAGATTGTCTTCAGGTGTAATAATTTAGAAGAGTTTATTAGAGTGTTCAAAAGACATAATAAACAACATCAAAATGATCATGTCTGCTGTGTTTTAACTGTCACGTTTGAATGCTTTCAAAATGTCTTAATGTTGGTACTTCCACTTTCATTTCTTTTTTTCTTAGCTGAATTTTACTACAGCGACTGACAGAAGGTCTTATAGACTGTCTATTGTTTGAACATCTACAGCTCCTAACGATATGAAAGCTGGGTAAATTTTCGTCATCATTGCTTCAACTTTACTTTAATGTGATTATAATGCATCTTAAGTTGGGAGATAGACAGCAGATGATCTGTGCAGGCAGACAGCAGTGGTAGGTTTGGATAATGCTTGTGCACCACCTGGTGGCAAAAAGGCATCATTACATTTATTGACACCATCCAGGCCAGGCTCAAATCAGACCCTCAACAAAACATGATCACATTTTGGTCACTTTATTTCAAATCATTCTTTAAAAATGATACTGTGATTATAATATTGTAAAATTAAAATGCTTTATTCGTTCTATTTACAAAATACTTATCCACCAAGGAAGGGTGGTGGTGGGGGGGGGGCAACCTTTGTGTTCAAGCACGCCCATTAATCACATCAATCAACCCCACTGTCGAAGTAGCACGCAGGATCTACTGGAGCATGTGAGACAAAGTGGGCTAGTGTTGTTGTTACGTAACTCTGGGGGCGAGTCGAGCCAAATCTCACCACAGTCTTACAGTAGCTGACCTTGGTTTGTTCCGGCGACAGCCACAACAGAACAGTAGGAGCCTTCTCTTGAGCTCTAACAGCTTTGGTCCTCATGCCAGTGGGGCCCCAGAAGATTCCCGTAAGGCAAAAATTACAAGTATCAGGAAAAAACAAAATATATAAGGGACAAACACACAGTTTTTTTAAAAAAGACAATACCACAGAAAGCAATAAAGATGCAGTGTTTATAGGTACGAGTATGTCAGAGCCCTGCTGATATCCTTCACAAAGTAGTTACTACTTATCACAGAGTATATCTGTATAGATAAAGTTGTGGTTTTCCTAAGATGTACAAAAAGCAAAGTGCAATAATTTACTTACGGTTTAAAAAACGATTAAGTTTTAAGGCTTCATCAGTGAATGATTTCAAGTGCTGAGGAATACATAGCAGAGAACCCTCTTCAGGGTAAGTCTGTAGATCTGCGCAGTGCTATAGAGTTAAAAAGATATGCTGCTATCTGTGATCTGAGAAGGAGACAGAGGGAGCTAACACAGCAACAGCTTCTCATTTAGAAATAGAGTAAGTCGGATATGGCGCCGGGCAGGTGGGTCATCAGCTGCAGTCTGATCCACCAGTGTGGCTCCATGGGGGTGTATCGCGAGTAAGGACGCTTGGACATGATGGCGTCGGCGATGTCATCCATAACAGGGGCCACATCCTTGTGTCCGCTGTTGCAGTAAGAGCGCATCAGACCCATGTGGTGCTCAAAGTGGGCTTTCCCATAATCCTCCTTCACATTCGAGGGCGCCTCGTTCCACAGCTTGTTGGCTGTGCTGGCCACAATGTCACGGGTCAGGATGCCGGTGGCCACAATGAAGTTCCCAGGTTCGATTATGGACACCTTAACGCCCCAGCCCCTCATCTCATAGCGCAGGCAGTCAGAAAAAGCTTCCACGCCGTATTTAGATATACAGTAAGGGGACCGCATGACATTTCCCATCCTCGCATACATGCTGGCCAGGTTCACCACACGGCCTGCAGTCAGAGGTAAAAGGCATCAGAAATGTGCTGAAGAGCTGATACTCTTCTGTAACCAATGCTCTAATGGCAACCCTTTTTAAAACAAATGTATCAAATAGAATATGATGATTCATAAACAATTAGTGCAGCCTGTAGTGCACCAGTAATAAAAAACGTAAAATGAAATAAAAGGCCTCAAGTGCTGCTCGTTAAACCCACTAAATCTCCAGGTCCATAGTCCAACACTCTTAAGAGATTTTCTGAACAAGAACATGGCCTGGAGCTTTGCTCAGCTGAGCAAATAATTTAACTACATCTCTGGTTCTTGATGAGTCACTTTTTACTAGCTTATTAAAAGCAGTGCACCACACTGCAGTTCTGCTGCTACTGTTGAGCTTTTTCCAACTAAAGTCCTTTCTGAAGGAAGCATTCAAGTTTTCTTTCTTCTTTCTGCACCACTTTTAAACATCATCTCTCCTGTTGTTCTTGCACCTAAACTGTGGACTAAACTACCATCTCACAGTCACCTCCACTTTTTTTTTAGTAACTGTCAACTAAAAACACACATTTTTAAATGGGCCTTTCTGTGACTTGAATTAATATAATACATATATATATATATATATATATATATATATATATATATATATCCCGGTTTATGTGATGTCAGTTTATCTAATTGTGTCTTGTTTTACTTTTTCATTGCATAATTTGTATTTCGTTACAATATAAGTATTAAGAGTTTCATGTCCCATTATGGAAAAAGGCTTTAAATTTGTCCGTTTCAGGCTTGTTTGCATTGTTAACATTCCTCACAGAAATCACGGGACACAACTTACTGGTTGGCTGCACCGTTTTCCATCAAATAGGAATTCTAGCAATGTTTATAATCCATACTTAAAAAACTTGAAGTAAAAGCCAAGGTGTTTGTCCCTTTAACATGTTTACAGTTTAACACTACCGTTTTGGACACTATTTAACTTAAGTCATGTTTAAAAAAAATCAAAAATTGATAATGTGTAATGAAGAGGGTAATTTACCTTTGGCCCTGCGGATTAATGGTAGAACAGCTTTGGTGACCCTGATAGTGCCCCACAGGTTGACTTCCGACACCTCTTTGTAGGTGTCCATGGAGGTAAACTCCACTTCTCCAAATGTTGACACACCGGCATTGTTTACCACAGCCCACAGACCTGGGTCATAAACAGTGACGGAAAGTCACAGAGGATTAATTCTGTGAATGAGCACACATTGATCTTTTTATCTAAGTAAGTGAAGACAGGTGCTGATGCAGTATTTACCTCTTTCAGAGTCCTCCATGTTGTCCTTGATATATTCCACAGCCTGTTTCACCTGCTCCTCACTGCAGACATCCAGCTGGATTACCTTCATACGATCTGAATGAAACTCCTCCAGCTCCTTTGCACCCTCTCCATCTTTATCCTGCAGGGATGACAGGTCTTCTCAGTTACACCAACTCAATTAAAGTTAATATTAAATGTTATCAATGCTTTGAAAAATGGAAGTTGGAAGTGCATAGCAGCCTCCAAAAACAGGGAACTTTACATGCATCGCTAGAAAAGTGCATACTGTGCATTCAGCTGCTCGTCTACTAGGTACACCTAGTTAAAACTGAAGAAGGAATTTGTTTAATTTGAATTTAAATCAATAAGGGTATATTAGAAATGCCTCTCATCATAATAAAGTTTGACAGCACCACAAACAACAGCCTCAAAATGACCATTAAGTTGAATTAATACCTCTGAGAGAAAAACAAACCATTATAACCCATTATAACATTCCTGGTAAGACCTTTTTGTAGGGCTATTGTTTTGGACTGCATTAGTTTTATTTAGGACATAGGCTGTTGATTATATATACTGGCATTCATTTAGCATGTTTAGCCCATACCTTCAAAAGACATCCTGCAAACACAATGAAGCCAAGCTTGTGCAGATGTTTGGCAAGTGCATGGCCAAATCCAGTGTCACAACCTGTAATAAGTACAGCTTTCCCCTTCACCTGCAGACAGGGCCAAAATACAGTCAGGTCTTTATGGAGGTAGATTTCTTTCAATATCATTTGTATGAAAAGATTGACAATCAACAAATTGACAAATGTAAATGTGTAATAAATAAAAATGAATTTCCACAAATACTAAAAATACATTTGCAAATTCACTTTTATGACATTTTTGTGCCAAACTATACTGACGTTTTTATGCCTTACTGTACTATGACATTTTTGTGATATTATTCATGCCATACTATACTATGACGTTTTTGACATTTTTATGCCTTACTATACTATGACGTTTTTTGAGAATTTTATGCCATAATATACTATGATGTTTTTTGACATTTTTATGCCATACTATACTGTGACGTTTTCTAACATTTTTATGCCATACTATACGATGACGTCTTTGGACATTTTTATGCCATACTATATTATGATGATTTTAAGAATTTTTGCCATACTATACTATGACGTTTTTGAAATTTTTATGCCATACTATACTATGTCGTTTTTTGAGAATTTTATGCCATGCTATACTATGACTTTTTTGACATTTTTATGCCATACTATATTATGACGTTTTTGGACATTTTTATGCCATACTATACTATGACGTCTTTGGACATTTTTATGCCATACTATATTATGATGATTTTAAGAATTTTTGCCATACTATACTATGACGTTTTTGAAATTTTTATGCCATACTATACTATGTCGTTTTTTGAGAATTTTATGCCATGCTATACTATGACTTTTTTGACATTTTTATGCCATACTATATTATGACGTTTTTGGACATTTTTATGCCATACTATACTATGACGTGTTTAACATCTTTATGCCATACTATACTATGACGTTTTTGGACATTTGTATGCGATACTATACTATGACGATTTTGAGAATTTTTATGCCATACTATACTATGATGTTTTTTGAGAATTTTATGCCATGCTATACTATGACGTTTATTGAGAATTTTATACCATACTATACTATGACGTTTTTGGACATTTTTATGCCATACTATACTATGAGGATTTTGAGAATTTTTGCCATACTATACTATGAAGTTTTTGACATTTTTATGCCTTACTATACTATGACGTTTTTTGAGAATTTTATGCCATGCTATACTATGACATTTTTTGAGAATTTTATACCATACTATACTATTTCGTTTTTGGACATTTTTATGCCATACTATACTGTGACGTTTTTAACATTTTTATGCAATACTATACTATGAGATTTTTGGACAGTTTTATGCCATACTATATTATGATGTTTTTGGACATTTTTATGCCATATATACTATGTCGTTTTTTGACATTTTTATGCCTTACTATACTATGACGTTTTTTGAGAATTTTATGCCATACTATACTTTGATGTTTTTTGAAAATTTTTGCCATACTATACTATGACGTTTTTGACATTTTTATGCCATACTATATTATGACGTTTTTGGACATTTTTATGCCATACTATACTATGACGTTTTTTGAGAATTTTATGACATGCTATACTATGACATTTTTGGACATTTTTATGCCATACTATATTATGACGTTTTTGGACATTTTTATGCCATACTATACTATGACGTTTTTGGACATTTGTATGCCATACTATACTATGACGATTTTGAGAATTTTTATGCCATACTATACTGTGACGTTTTTAACATTTTTATGCAATACTATACTATGAGATTTTTGGACAGTTTTATGCCATACTATATTATGATGTTTTTGGACATTTTTATGCCATATATACTATGTCGTTTTTTGACATTTTTATGCCATACTATACTATGACGTTTTTTGAGAATTTTATGCCATACTATACTTTGATGTTTTTTGAAAATTTTTGCCATACTATACTATGACGTTTTTGACATTTTTATGCCATACTATATTATGACGTTTTTGGACATTTTTATGCCATACTATACTATGACGTTTTTTGAGAATTTTATGACATGCTATACTATGACATTTTTGGACATTTTTATGCCATACTATATTATGACGTTTTTGGACATTTTTATGCCATACTATACTATGACGTTTTTTGAGAATTTTATGACATGCTATACTATGACATTTTTGGACATTTTTATGCCATACTATATTATGACGTTTTTGGACATTTTTATGCAATACTATACTATGAGATTTTTGGACAGTTTTATGCCATACTATATTATGATGTTTTTGGACATTTTTATGCCATATATACTATGTCGTTTTTTGACATTTTTATGCCTTACTATACTATGACGTTTTTTGAGAATTTTATGCCATACTATACTTTGATGTTTTTTGAAAATTTTTGCCATACTATACTATGACGTTTTTGACATTTTTATGCCATACTATATTATGACGTTTTTGGACATTTTTATGCCATACTATACTATGACGTTTTTTGAGAATTTTATGACATGCTATACTATGACATTTTTGGACATTTTTATGCCATACTATATTATGACGTTTTTGGACATTTTTATGCCATACTATACTATGACGTTTTTGGACATTTGTATGCCATACTATACTATGACGATTTTGAGAATTTTTATGGCATACTATACTATGACGTTTTTAACATTTTTATGCCATACTATACTATGACGTTTTTTGAGAATTTTATGCCATGCTATACTATGTCGTTTTTTGAAAATTTTATGCTAGCTATACTATGACGTTTTTTGAGAATTTTATACCATATTATACTAGGACGTTTTTGGACATTTTTATGCCGTACTATACTATGACGATTTTGAGAATTTTATGCCATGCTATGCTATGACGTTTTTTGGCATAAAATAGTATAGCATAACATAGTATAGCATGGCATAAAATTCTCAAAAAACATCATAGTATAGTATGGCATAAAAATGTCAAAAACGTCATAGTATAGTATGGCAAAAATTCTCAAAATCGTCATATTATAGTATGGCATAAAAATGTCCAAAAACGTCATAATATAGTATGGTATAAAATTCTCAAATTAATAGAGAAAATTTTATGCCATACTATACTATGTCGTTATTTGAGAATTTTATGCCATACTATACTATGTCGTTATTTGAGAATTTTATGCCATGCTATACTATGACGTTTTTTGAGAATTTTATACCGTACTATACTATGACGTTTTTGACATATTTATGCCATACTATACTATGTCGTTTTTGACATTTTTATGCCATACTATACTATGTCGTTTTTTGAGAATTTTATGCCATGCTATACTATGACGTTTTTTGAGAATTTTATACCATACTATACTATGACGTTTTTGGACAATTTTCTGCCATACTATACTATGTCGTTTTTTGAGAATTTTATGCCATGCTATACTATAACTTTTTTGACATTTTTATGCCATACTATATTATGACGTTTTTGGACATTTTTATGCCATACTATACTATGACGTGTTTAACATCTTTATGCCATACTATACTATGACGTTTTTGGACATTTGTATGCGATACTATACTATGACGATTTTGAGAATTTTTATGCCATACTATACTATGACGTTTTTGACATTTTTATGCCATACTATACTATGATGTTTTTTGAGAATTTTATGCCATGCTATACTATGTCGTTTTTTGAGAATTTTATGCCATGCTATACTATGACGTTTATTGAGAATTTTATACCATACTATACTATGACGTTTTTGGACATTTTTATGCCATACTATACTATGAGGATTTTGAGAATTTTTGCCATACTATACTATGAAGTTTTTGACATTTTTATGCCTTACTATACTATGACGTTTTTTGAGAATTTTATGCCATGCTATACTATGACGTTTTTGGACATTTTTATGCCATACTATACTATGACGTTTTTGGACATTTTTATGCCATGCCATACTATACTATGAGGATTTTGAGAATTTTTGCCATACTATACTATGAAGTTTTTGACATTTTTATGCCTTACTATACTATGAGATTTTTGGACAGTTTTATGCCATACTATACTATGACATTTTTTGAGAATTTTATACCATACTATACTATTTCGTTTTTGGACATTTTTATGCCATACTATACTGTGACGTTTTTAACATTTTTATGCCATACTATACTATGAGATTTTTGGACATTTTTATGCCATACTATATTATGATGTTTTTGGACATTTTTATGCCATATATACTATGTCGTTTTTTGACATTTTTATGCCTTACTATACTATGACGTTTTTTGAGAATTTTATGCCATACTATACTTTGATGTTTTTTGAGAATTTTATGCCATGCTATACTATGACGTTTTTGACATTTTTATGCCATACTATATTATGACGTTTTTGGACATTTTTATGCCATACTATACTATGACGTTTTTTGAGAATTTTATGCCATACTATACTATGTCGTTATTTGAGAATTTTATGCCATGCTATACTATGACGTTTTTTGAGAATTTTATACCGTACTATACTATGACGTTTTTGACATATTTATGCCATACTATACTATGTCGTTTTTTGAGAATTTTCTGCCATGCTGTACTATGACGTTTTTTGAGAATTTTATGCCATGCTATACTATGACGTTTTTGACATATTTATGCCATACTATACTATGTCGTTTTTGACATTTTTCTGCCATACTATACTATGTCGTTTTTTGAGAATTTTATGCCATGCTATACTATGACTTTTTTGACATTTTTATGCCATACTATATTATGACGTTTTTGGACATTTTTATGCCATACTATACTATGACGTGTTTAACATCTTTATGCCATACTATACTATGACGTTTTTGGACATTTGTATGCGATACTATACTATGACGATTTTGAGAATTTTTATGCCATACTATACTATGACGTTTTTGACATTTTTATGCCATACTATACTATGTCGTTTTTTGAGAATTTTATGCCATGCTATACTATGACGTTTATTGAGAATTTTTGCCATACTATACTATGACGTTTTTGACATTTTTATGCCATACTATACTATGATGTTTTTTGAGAATTTTTGCCATACTATACTATGAAGTTTTTGACATTTTTATGCCTTACTATACTATGACGTTTTTTGAGAATTTTATGCCATGCTATACTATGAAATTTTTTGAGAATTTTATACCATACTATACTATTTCGTTTTTGGACATTTTTATGCCATACTATACTATGACGTTTTTGACATTTTTATGCCATACTATATTATGACGTTTTTGGACATTTTTATGCCATACTATACTATGACGTTTTTTGAGAATTTTATGACATGCTATACTATGACATTTTTGGACATTTTTATGCCATACTATATTATGACGTTTTTGGACATTTTTATGCCATACTATACGATGTCGTTTTTTGAGAATTTTTATGCCATGCTATACTATGACGTTTTTTGAGAATCTTATACCATACTATACTATGACGTTTTTGGACATTTTTATGGCATACTATACTATGACGATTTTGAGAATTTTTGCCATACTATACTATGACGTTTTTGACATTTTTATGCCATACTATACTATGACATTTTTGGACATTTTTATGCCATACTATACTGTGACGTTTTTAACATTTTTATGCCATACTATACTATGAGATTTTTGGACATTTGTATGCCATACTATACTATGACGATTTTGAGAATTTTTATGGCATACTATACTATGACGTTTTTAACATTTTTATGCCATACTATACTATGACGTTTTTTGAGAATTTTATGCCATGCTATACTATGACGTTTTTTGAAAATTTTATGCTATGCTATACTATGACGTTTTTTGAGAATTTTATACCATATTATACTAGGACGTTCTTTGATATTTTTATGCCGTACTATACTATGACGTTTTTGACATTTTTCTGCCATACTATACTATGATGTTTTTGACATTTTTATGCCATATATACTATGACGTTTTTTGGCATAAAATAGTATAGCATAACATAGTATAGCATGGCATAAAATTCTCAAATTAATAGAGAAAATTTTATGCCATGCTATACTATGACGTTTTTGGACAATTTTCTGCCATGCTGTACTATGACGTTTTTGGACATTTTTATGCCATACTATATTATGACGTTTTTGGACATTTTTATGCAATACTATACTATGACGTTTTTGAGAATTTTATGCCATGCTATACTATGTCGTTTTTTGATAATTTTATGCCATGCTATACTATGACGGTTTTTGAGAATTTTATACCATACTATACTATGTAATTTTTGGACATTTGTATGCCATACTATACTATGACGTTTTTAATATTTTTATACCATACTATACTATGACGTTTTTGGACATTTTTATGCCATACTATACTATGACGATTTTTGCCATACTATACTATGCCGTTTTTGGACATTTTCATACCTTACTATACTATGACTTTTTTTAACATTTTTATGCCATACTATACTATGACATTTTTGGACATTTTTATGCCATACTATATTATGACGTTTTTGGACATTTTTATGCCATACTATAATATGTCGTTATTTGAGAATTTTATGCCAAGCTACACTATAACGCTTTTTGAGAATTTTATACCGTACTATACTATGAAGTTTTTGACATATTTATGCCATACTATACTATGTCGTTATTTGAGAATTTTATGCCATACTATACTATGACGTTTTTGACATTTTTATGCCATACTATACTATGACGTTTTTGAGAATTTTATGCCATGCCATACTATGACTTTTTTTTTAGAATTTTATACCATACTATACAATGACGTTTTTGGACATTTTTATGCCATACTATACTATGACGATTTTGAGAATTTTTGCCATACTATACTATGACGTTTTTGACATTTTTATGCCATACTATACTATAACGTTTCTGGACATTTTTATGCCATACTATACTATGACATTTTTGGACATTTTTATACCATACTATACTATTATGTTTTTGGACATTTTTATGCCATACTATACTATGACGATTTTGAGAATTTTTGCCATACTATACTATGACGTTTTTGACATTTTTATGCCTTACTATACTATGACGTTTTTTGAGAATTTTATGCCATGCCATACTATGTCGTTTTTTGAGAATTTTATACGCTTTTGGACATTTTTATGCCATACTATACTATGACGATTTTGGACATTTTTATGCCATACTATACTATGACGATTTTGATAATTTTTGCCATACTATACTATGACGTTTTTGACATTTTTATGCCATACTATACTATGACGTTTGTGGACATTTTTATGCCATACTATACTATGACGTTTTTGACATTTTTATGCCATACTATACTATAACGTTTCTGGACATTTTTATACCATACTATACTATGACGTTTTTAACATTTTTATGCCATACTATACTATGACATTTTTGGACATTTTTATGCCATACTATACTATAATGTTTTTGGACATTTTTATGCCATACTATACTATGACGATTTTGACATTTTTATGCCTTAGTATATACTAATATGTTTTTGACATCTTTATGCCATACTATACTATGACGTTTTTTGAGAATTTTATGCCATACTATAATATGACGCTTTTTGAGAATTTTATGCCATACTATACTATGACGTTTTTGGACATTTTTATGCCATACTATACTATGTCGTTTTTTGAGAATTTTATACCATGCTATACTATGACGTTTTTGGACATTTTTATGCCATACTATACCATGACAATTTTGAGAATTTTTGCCATACTATACTATGATGTTTTTGACATTTTTATGCCATACTATACTATGACGTTTTTTGAGAATTTTATACCATACTATACTATGACGTTTTGGACATTTTTATGCCATACTATATTATGACGTTTTTGGACATTTTTATGCCATACTATAATATGTCTTTAATTTAAAATTTTATGCCATGCTATACAATGATGATTTTGAGAATTTTTATGCCATACTATACTATGACGTTTTTGACATTTTTATGCCATACTATACTATGTCGTTATTTGAAAATTTTATGCCATGCTATACTATGATGATTTTGAGAATTTTATACCGTACTATACTATGACGTTTTTGGACATTTTTATGCTATACTATACTATGTCGTTTTTTGAGAATTTTTGCCATACTATACTATGACGTTTTGGACATTTTTATGCCATAATATACTAAGTCGTTTTTTGAGAATTTTATGCCATGCTATACTATGACGTTTTTTGAGAGTTTTATACCATACACAATGACGCGTTTTTTCTCACGATACTTTGATGTCACTATGGTTAAATATGTGAGGGAAAAAGGAGAGACAATATAGTACAGTGGTTTGAACAGATGCTTCCCAATGTCAAGACTGTGAGTTCAAATCCCAGGCTTGGTCCTTCCCCCGTGGAGTTTCCATTATATGGACAGTTTAATGCTGTACTATGACGTTTTTGAGAATTTTCTGCCATGCTATACTATGACGTTTTTTGAGAGTTTTATACCATACACAATGACGCGTTTTTTCTCACGATACTTTGATGTCATTATGCTTAAATATGTGAGGGAAAAAGGAGAGACAATATAGTACAGTGGTTTGAACAGATGCTTCCCAATGTCAAGACTGTGAGTTCAAATCCCAGGCTTGGTCCTTCCCCCGTGGAGTTTCCATTATATGGACAGTTTAATGCTGTACTATGACGTTTTTGAGAATTTTCTGCCATGCTATACTATGACGTTTTTTGAGAATTTTATACCATACTATACTATGACGTTTTTGGACATTTTTATGCCGTACTATACTATGACGATTTTGAGAATTTTTGCCATACTATACTATGACGTTTTTGACATTTTTATGCCTTACTATACTATGACGTTTTTTGAGAATTTCATGCCATGCTATACTATGTGGTTTTTTCAGAATTTTATGCCATGCTATACTATGACGTTTTTTGAGAATTTCATGCCATGCTATACTATGTGGTTTTTTCAGAATTTTATGCCATGCTATACTATGACGTTTTTTGAGAATTTTATACCATACTATACTATGACGTTTTTGGACATTTTTATGCCGTATTATACTATGACGATTTTGAGAATTTTTGCCATACTATACTATGACGTTTTTGACATTTTTATGCCTTACTATACTATGACGTTTTTTGAGAATTTTATGCCATGCTATACAATGTGGTTTTTTCAGAATTTTATGCCATGCTATACTATGACGTTTTTGACATTTTTACACCATACTATATTATGACGTTTTTGGACATTTTTATGCCATACTATACTATGACGTTTTTGACATTTTTATGCCATACTATACTATGACGTTTTTGACATTTTTATGCCATACTATACTATGACGTTTTTTGAGAATTTTATACCATACTATACTATGACGTTTTTGGACATTTTTATGCCATACTATACCATGACAATTTTGAGAATTTTTGCCATACTATACTATGACGTTTTTGACATTTTTACGCCTTACTATACTATGATGTTTTTGACATTTTTATACCATACTATACTATGACGTTTTTAAAATTTTATGCCATACTATACTATGACATTTTTGGACATTTTTATGCCATACTATATTATGACGTTTTTGGACATTTTTATGCCATACTATAATATGTCGTTATTTGAGAATTTTATGCCATGCTATACTATGATGTTTTTTGAGAATTTTATACCATACTATACTATGACGTTTTTTGAGAATTTTATACCATACTATACTATGACGTTTTTGGACATTTTTATGCCATACTATACCATGACAATTTTGAGAATTTTTGCCATACTATACTATGACGTTTTTGATATTTTTACGCCTTACTATACTATGATGTTTTTGACATTTTTATACCATACTATACTATGACGTTTTTAACATTTTTATGCCATACTATACTATGACATTTTTGGACATTTTTATGCCATACTATATTATGACGTTTTTGGACATTTTTATGCCATACTATAATATGTCGTTATTTGAGAATTTTATGCCATGCTATACTATGATGTTTTTTGAGAATTTTATACCATACTATACTATGACGTTTTTGGACATTTTTATGCCATACTATTCTATGACGATATTTAGAATTTTTGCCATACTATACTATGACGTTTTTGACATTTTTATGCCATACTATACTATGACGTTTTTGGACATTTTTATGCCATACTACACTATGACGTTTTTAACATTTTTTTGCCATACTATACTATGTCCTTTTTTGATAATTTTATGCCATGCTATACTATGTCGTTTTTTGATAATTTTATGCCATGCTATACTATGACGTTTTTGACATTTTTACACCATACTATATTATGACGTTTTTGGACATTTTTATGCCATACTATACTATGACGTTTGTGGACATTTTTATGCCATACTATACTATGACGTTTTTGACATTTTTATGCCATACTATACTATAATGTTTCTGGACATCTTTATACCATGCTATACTATGACGTTTTTAAAATTTTTATGCCATACTATACTATGACATTTTTGGACATTTTTATGCCATACTATACTATGACGATTTTGAGAATTTTTGCCATACTATACTATGACGTTTTTGACATTTTTATGCCTTACTATACTATGATGTTTTTTGAGAATTTTATGCCATACTATACTATGACGTTTTTGGACATTTTTATGCCATACTATAATATGTCGTTATTTGAGAATTTTATGCCATGCTATACTATGATGTTTTTTGAGAATTTTATACCATACTATACTATGACGTTTTTGGACATTTTTATGCCATACTATTCTATGACGATTTTTAGAATTTTTGCCATACTATACTATGACGTTTTTGACATTTTTATGCCATACTATACTATGACGTTTTTGGACATCTTTATGCCATACTATACTATGACGTTTTTTGAGAATTTTATGCCATACTATACTATGACATTTTTGGACACTTTTATGCCATACTATATTATGACGTTTTTGGACATTTTTATGCCATACTATAATATGTCTTTAATTTAAAATTTTATGCCATGCTATACAATGATGATTTTGAGAATTTTTATGCCATACTATACTATGACGTTTTTGACATTTTTATGCCATACTATACTATGATGTTTTTTGAGAATTTTATGCCATGCTATACTATGTCGTTTTTTGAGAATTTTATGCCATACTATACAATGACGTTTTTTGAGAATTTTATACCATACTATACTATGACGTTTTGGACATTTTTATGCCATGGTATACTAAGTCGTTTTTTGAGAATTTTATGCCACACTATATTATGACGTTTTTGACATTTTTATGCCATACTATACTATGACGTTTTTGGACATTTTTATACCATACTATACTATGACGTTTTTAACATTTTTATGCCATACTATACTATGACATTTTTGGACATTTTTATGCGATACTATATTATGACGTTTTTGGACATTTTTATGCCATACTATAATATGTCGTTATTTGAAAATTTTATGCCATGCTATACTATGATGAATTTGAGAATTTTATACCGTACTATACTATGACGTTTTTGGACATTTTTATGCTATACTATACTATGTCGTTTTTTGAGAATTTTTGCCATACTATACTATGACGTTTTGGACATTTTTATGCCATAATATACTAAGTCGTTTTTTGAGAATTTTATGCCATGCTATACTATGACGTTTTTTGAGAGTTTTATACCATACACAATGACGCGTTTTTTCTCACGATACTTTGATGTCATTATGGTTAAATATGTGAGGGAAAAAGGAGAGACAATATAGTACAGTGGTTTGAACAGATGCTTCCCAATGTCAAGACTGTGAATTCAAATCCCAGGCTTGGTCCTTCCCCCGTGGAGTTTCCATTATATGGACAGTTTAATGCTGTACTATGACGTTTTTGAGAATTTTCTGCCATGCTATACTATGACGTTTTTTGAGAATTTTATACCATACTATACTATGACGTTTTTGGACATTTTTATGCCGTACTATACTATGACGATTTTGAGAATTTTTGCCATACTATACTATGACGTTTTTGACATTTTTATGCCTTACTATACTATGACTTTTTTGAGAATTTTATGCCATGCTATACTATGTGTTTTTTTCAGAATTTTATGCCATGCTATACTATGACGTTTTTGACATTTTTACACCATACTATATTATGACGTTTTTGGACATTTTTATGCCATACTATACTATGACGTTTTTGACATTTTTATGCCATACTATACTATGACGTTTTTGACATTTTTATGCCATACTATACTATGACGTTTTTGACATTTTTATACCATACTATACTATGACGTTTTTGGACATTTTTATGCCATACTATACCATGACAATTTTGAGAATTTTTGCCATACTATACTATGACGTTTTTGACATTTTTACGCCTTACTATACTATGATGTTTTTGACATTTTTATACCATACTATACTATGACGTTTTTAACATTTTTATGCCATACTATACTATGACATTTTTGGACATTTTTATGCCATACTATATTATGACGTTTTTGGACATTTTTATGCCATACTATACTATGTCGTTTTTTGATAATTTTATGCCATGCTATACTATGACGTTTTTGACATTTTTACACCATACTATATTATGACGTTTTTGGACATTTTTATGCCATACTATACTATGACGTTTTTGACATTTTTATGCCATACTATACTATGTCGTTTTTTGACAATTTTATACCATACTATACTATGACGTTTTTGGACATTTTTATGCCATACTATACCATGACAATTTTGAGAATTTTTGCCATACTATACTATGATGTTTTTGACATTTTTATGCCATACTATAGTATGACGTTTTTGGACATTTTTATGCCATACTATACTATGACATTTTTGGACATTTTTATGCCATACTATACTATGACGTTTTTGACATTTTTATGCCATACTATACTATGACGATTTTGAGAATTTTTGCCATACTATACTATGACGTTTTTGACATTTTTATGCCATACTATACTATGATGTTTTTTGAGAATTTTATGCCATGCCATACTATGTCGTTTTTTGAGAATTTCATACGTTTTTGGACATTTTTATGCCATACTATACTATGATGTTTTTGGACATTTTTATGCCATACTATTCTATGACGATTTTTAGAATTTTTGCCATACTATACTATGACGTTTTTGACATTTTTATGCCATACTATACTATGACGTTTTTGGACATTTTTATGCCATACTATACTATGACGTTTTTGACATTTTTATGCCATACTATACTATAATGTTTCTGGACATCTTTATACCATACTATACTATGACGTTTTTAACATTTTAATGCCATACTATACTATGACATTTTTGGACATTTTTATGCCATACTATACTATGACGATTTTGAGAATTTTTGCCATACTATACTATGACGTTTTTGACATTTTTATGCCTTACTATACTATGATGTTTTCTGAGAATTTTATGCCATGCTATACTATGATGTTTTTTGAGAATTTTATACCATACTATACTATGACGTTTTTGGACATTTTTATGCCATACTATAATATGTTGTTATTTGAGAATTTTATGCCATGCTATACTATGATGTTTTTTGAGAATTTTATATCATACTATACTATGACATTTTTGGACATTTTTTTGCCATTTTTATGCCTTACTATACTATGACGATTTTTAGAATTTTTGCCATACTATACTATGACGTTTTTGACATTTTTATGCCATACTATACTATGACGTTTTTGGACATCTTTATGCCATACTATACTATGACGTTTTTTGAGAATTTTATGCCATACTATACTATGACATTTTTGGACACTTTTATGCCATACTATACTATGACGTTTTTGAACATTTTTATGCCATACTATACTATGACGATTTTGAGAATTTTTGCCATACTATACCATGCGGTTTTTGACATTTTTATGCCTTACTATACTATGACGTTTTTTGAGAATTTTATGCCATACTATACTATGACGTTTTTGGACATTTTTTTGCCATAATATACTATGTCGTTTTTTGATAATTTTATGCCATGCTATACTATGACGTTTTTGGACATTTTTATGCCATACTATACTATGACATTTTTTGCCATTTTTATGCCTTACTATACCATGACGTTTTTTGAGAATTTTATGCCATACTATACTATGACATTTTTGGACATTTTTATGCCATACTATACTATGACGTTTTTGACATTTTTATGCCATACTATACTATGACGATTTTGAGAATTTTTGCCATACTATACTATGACGTTTTTGACATTTTTATGCCATACTATACTATGATGTTTTTTGAGAATTTTATGCCATGCCATACTATGTCGTTTTTTGAGAATTTCATACGTTTTTGGACATTTTTATGCCATACTATACTATGATGTTTGTGGACATTTTTATGCCATACTATACTATGACGTTTTTGACATTTTTATGCCATACTATACTATAATGTTTCTGGACATCTTTATACCATACTATACTATGACGTTTTTAACATTTTTATGCCATACTATACTATGACATTTTTGGACATTTTTATGCCATACTATACTATGACGATTTTGAGAATTTTTGCCATACTATACTATGACGTTTTTGACATTTTTATGCCTTACTATACTATGATGTTTTTTGAGAATTTTATGCCATACTATACTATGACGTTTTTGGACATTTTTATGCCATACTATAATATGTTGTTATTTGAGAATTTTATGCCATGCTATACTATGATGTTTTTTGAGAATTTTATACCATACTATACTATGACGTTTTTGGACATTTTTATGCCATACTATTCTATGACGATTTTTAGAATTTTTGCCATACTATACTATGACGTTTTTGACATTTTTATGCCATACTATACTATGACGTTTTTGGACATCTTTATGCCATACTATACTATGACGTTTTTTGAGAATTTTATGCCATACTATACTATGACATTTTTGGACACTTTTATGCCATACTATACTATGACGTTTTTGAACATTTTTATGCCATACTATACTATGACGATTTTGAGAATTTTTGCCATACTATACCATGCGGTTTTTGACATTTTTATGCCTTACTATACTATGACGTTTTTTGAGAATTTTATGCCATACTATACTATGACGTTTTTGGACATTTTTTTGCCATAATATACTATGTCGTTTTTTGATAATTTTATGCCATGCTATACTATGACGTTTTTGGACATTTTTATGCCATACTATACTATGACATTTTTTGCCATTTTTATGCCATACTATACTATGATGTTTTTGGACATTTTTATGCCATACTATTCTATGACGATTTTTAGAATTTTTGCCATACTATACTATGACGTTTTTGACATTTTTATGCCATACTATACTATGACGTTTTTGGACATCTTTATGCCATACTATACTATGACGTTTTTTGAGAATTTTATGCCATACTATACTATGACATTTTTGGACACTTTTATGCCATACTATATTATGACGTTTTTGGACATTTTTATGCCATACTATAATATGTCTTTAATTTAAAATTTTATGCCATGCTATACAATGATGATTTTGAGAATTTTTATGCCATACTATACTATGACATTTTTGACATTTTTATGCCATACTATACTATGATGTTTTTTGAGAATTTTATGCCATGCTATACTATGTCGTTTTTTGAGAATTTTATGCCATACTATACAATGACGTTTTTTGAGAGTTTTATACCATACTATACTATGACGTTTTGGACATTTTTATGCCATGGTATACTAAGTCGTTTTTTGAGAATTTTATGCCACACT
This sequence comes from Seriola aureovittata, assembly GCF_021018895.1. Lineage (NCBI taxonomy): Eukaryota > Metazoa > Chordata > Actinopteri > Carangiformes > Carangidae > Seriola > Seriola aureovittata. The sequence goes on from NC_079383.1 coordinate 14,804,426, forward strand.
ATATTATGACGTTTTTGACATTTTTATGCCATACTATACTATGACGTTTTTGGACATTTTTATACCATACTATACTATGACGTTTTTAACATTTTTATGCATACTATACTATGACATTTTTGGACATTTTTATGCGATACTATATTATGACGTTTTTGGACATTTTTATGCCATACTATAATATGTCGTTATTTGAAAATTTTATGCCATGCTATACTATGATGAATTTGAGAATTTTATACCGTACTATACTATGACGTTTTTGGACATTTTTATGCTATACTATACTATGTCGTTTTTTGAGAATTTTTGCCATACTATACTATGACGTTTTGGACATTTTTATGCCATAATATACTAAGTCGTTTTTTGAGAATTTTATGCCATGCTATACTATGACGTTTTTTGAGAGTTTTATACCATACACAATGACGCGTTTTTTCTCACGATACTTTGATGTCATTATGGTTAAATATGTGAGGGAAAAAGGAGAGACAATATAGTACAGTGGTTTGAACAGATGCTTCCCAATGTCAAGACTGTGAGTTCAAATCCCAGGCTTGGTCCTTCCCCCGTGGAGTTTCCATTATATGGACAGTTTAATGCTGTACTATGACGTTTTTGAGAATTTTCTGCCATGCTATACTATGACGTTTTTTGAGAGTTTTATACCATACACAATGACGCGTTTTTTCTCACGATACTTTGATGTCATTATGGTTAAATATGTGAGGGGAAAAAGGAGAGACAATATAGTACAGTGGTTTGAACAGATGCTTCCCAATGTCAAGACTGTGAGTTCAAATCCCAGGCTTGGTCCTTCCCCCGTGGAGTTTCCATTATATGGACAGTTTAATGCTGTACTATGACGTTTTTGAGAATTTTCTGCCATGCTATACTATGACGTTTTTTGAGAATTTTATACCATACTATACTATGACGTTTTTGGACATTTTTATGCCGTACTATACTATGACGATTTTGAGAATTTTTGCCATACTATACTATGACGTTTTTGACATTTTTATGCCTTACTATACTATGACGTTTTTTGAGAATTTCATGCCATGCTATACTATGTGTTTTTTTCAGAATTTTATGCCATGCTATACTATGACGTTTTTTGAGAATTTTATACCATACTATACTATGACGTTTTTGGACATTTTTATGCCGTACTATACTATGACGATTTTGAGAATTTTTGCCATACTATACTATGACGTTTTTGACATTTTTATGCCTTACTATACTATGACGTTTTTTGAGAATTTTATGCCATGCTATACTATGTGGTTTTTTCAGAATTTTATGCCATGCTATACTATGACGTTTTTGACATTTTTACACCATACTATATTATGACGTTTTTGGACATTTTTATGCCATACTATACTATGACGTTTTTGACATTTTTATGCCATACTATACTATGACGTTTTTGACATTTTTATGCCATACTATACTATGACGTTTTTTGAGAATTTTATATCATACTATACTATGACGTTTTTGGACATTTTTATGCCATACTATACCATGACAATTTTGAGAATTTTTGCCATACTATACTATGACGTTTTTGACATTTTTACGCCTTACTATACTATGATGTTTTTGACATTTTTATACCATACTATACTATGACGTTTTTAACATTTTTATGCCATACTATACTATGACATTTTTGGACATTTTTATGCCATACTATATTATGACGTTTTTGGACATTTTTATGCCATACTATACTATGTCGTTTTTTGATAATTTTATGCCATGCTATACTATGACGTTTTTGACATTTTTACACCATACTATATTATGACGTTTTTGGACATTTTTATGCCATACTATACTATGACGTTTTTGACATTTTTATGCCATACTATACTATGTCGTTTTTTGACAATTTTATACCATACTATACTATGACGTTTTTGGACATTTTTATGCCATACTATACCATGACAATTTTGAGAATTTTTGCCATACTATACTATGATGTTTTTGACATTTTTATGCCATACTATAGTATGACGTTTTTGGACATTTTTATGCCATACTATACTATGACGTTTTTGGACATTTTTTGCCATTTTTATGCCTTACTATACTATGACGTTTTTGACATTTTTATGCCATACTATACTATGACGATTTTGAGAATTTTTGCCATACTATACTATGACGTTTTTGACATTTTTATGCCATACTATACTATGATGTTTTTTGAGAATTTTATGCCATGCCATACTATGTCGTTTTTTGAGAATTTCATACGTTTTTGGACATTTTTATGCCATACTATACTATGATGTTTGTGGACATTTTTATGCCATACTATACTATGACGTTTTTGACATTTTTATGCCATACTATACTATAATGTTTCTGGACATCTTTATACCATACTATACTATGACGTTTTTAACATTTTTATGCCATACTATACTATGACATTTTTGGACATTTTTATGCCATACTATACTATGACGATTTTGAGAATTTTTGCCATACTATACTATGACGTTTTTGACATTTTTATGCCTTACTATACTATGATGTTTTCTGAGAATTTTATGCCATGCTATACTATGATGTTTTTTGAGAATTTTATACCATACTATACTATGACGTTTTTGGACATTTTTATGCCATACTATAATATGTTGTTATTTGAGAATTTTATGCCATGCTATACTATGATGTTTTTTGAGAATTTTATACCATACTATACTATGACGTTTTTGGACATTTTTATGCCATACTATTCTATGACGATTTTTAGAATTTTTGCCATACTATACTATGACGTTTTTGACATTTTTATGCCATACTATACTATGACGTTTTTGGACATCTTTATGCCATACTATACTATGACGTTTTTTGAGAATTTTATGCCATACTATACTATGACATTTTTGGACACTTTTATGCCATACTATACTATGACGTTTTTGAACATTTTTATGCCATACTATACTATGACGATTTTGAGATTTTTGCCATACTATACCATGCGGTTTTTGACATTTTTATGCCTTACTATACTATGACGTTTTTTGAGAATTTTATGCCATACTATACTATGACGTTTTTGGACATTTTTTGCCATAATATACTATGTCGTTTTTTGATAATTTTATGCCATGCTATACTATGACGTTTTTGGACATTTTTATGCCATACTATACTATGACATTTTTTGCCATTTTTATGCCTTACTATACCATGACGTTTTTTGAGAATTTTATGCCATACTATACTATGACATTTTTGGACATTTTTATGCCATACTATACTATGACGTTTTTGACATTTTTATGCCATACTATACTATGACGATTTTGAGAATTTTTGCCATACTATACTATGACGTTTTTGACATTTTTATGCCATACTATACTATGATGTTTTTTGAGAATTTTATGCCATGCCATACTATGTCGTTTTTTGAGAATTTCATACGTTTTTGGACATTTTTATGCCATACTATACTATGATGTTTGTGGACATTTTTATGCCATACTATACTATGACGTTTTTGACATTTTTATGCCATACTATACTATAATGTTTCTGGACATCTTTATACCATACTATACTATGACGTTTTTAACATTTTTATGCCATACTATACTATGACATTTTTGGACATTTTTATGCCATACTATACTATGACGATTTTGAGAATTTTTTGCCATACTATACTATGACGTTTTTGACATTTTTATGCCTTACTATACTATGATGTTTTTTGAGAATTTTATGCCATACTATACTATGACGTTTTTGGACATTTTTATGCCATACTATAATATGTTGTTATTTGAGAATTTTATGCCATGCTATACTATGATGTTTTTTGAGAATTTTATACCATACTATACTATGACGTTTTTGGACATTTTTATGCCATACTATTCTATGACGATTTTTAGAATTTTTTGCCATACTATACTATGACATTTTTGATATTTTTATGCCTTACTATACTATGACGTTTTTGGACATCTTTATGCCATACTATACTATGACGTTTTTTGAGAATTTTATGCCATACTATACTATGACATTTTTGGACACTTTTATGCCATACTATACTATGACGTTTTTGAACATTTTTATGCCATACTATACTATGACGATTTTGAGAATTTTTTGCCATACTATACCATGCGGTTTTTGACATTTTTATGCCTTACTATACTATGACGTTTTTTGAGAATTTTATGCCATACTATACTATGACGTTTTTGGACATTTTTTTGCCATAATATACTATGTCGTTTTTTGATAATTTTATGCCATGCTATACTATGACGTTTTTGGACATTTTTATGCCATACTATACTATGACATTTTTTGCCATTTTTATGCCTTACTATACCATGACGTTTTTTGAGAATTTTATGCCATACTATACTATGACACTTTTTGAGAATTTTATGCCATACTATACTATGACGCTTTTTGAGAATTTTATGCCATACTATACTATGACGTTTCTTGCCATTTTTATGCCTTAATATACTATGATGTCTTTTGAGAATTTTATGCCATACTATACTATGACACTTTTTGAGAATTTTATGCCATACTATACTATGATGTTTTTGACATCTTTATGCCATACTATACGATGACGTTTTTTGAGAATTTTATGCCATACTATAATATGACGCTTTTTGAGAATTTTATGCCATACTATATTATGATGTTTTTGACATTTTTATGCCATACTATAATGTGAAGTTTTTTGACATTTTTATGCCTTAGTATACTATGACGTTTTTGATATTTTTATGCCTTAATATACTATGACGTTTTTGATATTTTTATGACATACTATAATATGATGTTTTTGACATCTTTATGCCATACTATACTATGACGTTTTTGTACATTTTTATGCCATACTATAATATAATGATTTTGAGAATTTTTTGCCATACTATACTATGATGTTTTTTGCCATTTTTATGCCTTAGTATACTATGACATTTTTGATATTTTTATGCCTTAATATACTATGATGTTTTTGATATTTTTATGACATACTATACTATGACGTTTTTATGACAATTTTCATACCTTACTCTACTATGACCTTTTTTATGCCTAGTATATTATGATGTTTTTATGCCTTCCTATACTATGACGTTTTTATGCCTTATTATACTATGACCTTGTTTATGCCTTCTATATTATGACATTTTTTATACCTTACTATACTATGATGACTTTTTATGTCGCAGCATGGTGGTGCTCATGTTGAGAACTGTCATCCCACAGTGAGAAGGTTCTGAGTTTGAACACTGAGCCTGGGGCTTTCCTGTGTGGAGTTTGTATGTTCTCCCTGTGCCTGTGTGGGTCCTCTCCTCTCCTTCTCGCAATCTAAAGAAATGTACATTAGGTTAATTGGCAACTCTAATGCCTTACTATACTATGACTTTTTTAAGCATTACTATAGTATGACATTTTCATGCCTTACTATCCTATGATGTTTTTATGCCATACTAATATAGGCAACACGGTAGTACAGTGGTTAGAAATGTTCCTCCACTCTGAGAAGGTTCTGAGTTCAAATCACACCCCTAAGGCCTTCCTGTGTGGAGTCTGCATGTTCTCCCTGTGCCTGCACAGGTTCCCTCCAGGTACTCCAGCTTCCTCCCGCAATCCAAAGGCATGCACATAAGGGTAATTAGCCACTCTAATGTCTTAATACAATGAAAATTGAAAAGCTATTAACAATTAATTTTCAAAGACTTAACTTGCTCTACAGTGACAATATTCAAATACAATAAGCAAAAAGCATCCACAGTCCATTGCATTTACATGTCACTACGCCCTTTTGAGGTCAAAATAAAAATGAAAATGCAATCTGTCATCTCATCAATCTCATCAAGGCAGGTCGTTAGGATGTCACTTCCTTGCCACTTCTTTGTTTGTATGGGGCAGGGTTACCAACACCACCAGCCTTACTATCAAAGACCTTAACCAGGTCCTGTCAATTCATATCTTACAACCGTTAACGTAGTGTACATTACTTGTCGCCGATTTGTGGAAAAAAACAACACATAGAAGACTACGCGCTCTTACTTTGAAAAGCGGAAATTGCGTTGTCAGCAAGTGCTCACTTGTTTTCCGAAAGTGACCGAGTGATACAAGTCAATTTTGATTCAGACTGGCGGAAAGTTTGTTTCAAAACTCCGTATGTGTAAAATTGAAATCAACAAGCGTAGAATTGCGATCCACAAATGCTTTATCGCTTCACAAATAGAAAATTGAGTCGCAAATGTCTGTTTGGAAGTTGTAAATGTTTTATAATATATTCACAAGTGTTTTTCACAATTTGTAAATTAATTTAATGTATTCATAGATATTTCTTTACTTGTGGAATTTGTTTGTGTGTTTGCAAATCCGTTCCATATTTGCAAATACATTTTTTGTATTTGTCGAAGGTGTTTTATATTTACAGATTGCACATTTACGCACGGGTTGTCGATCTGTTCACACAAATAATATTGAAACAAATCTACCTCCATTGGCGAGAGTAAGAATGAAAAAGCTTACATAATGTATGCCGCGATTTCAACATATAGGACGATTATTAAAAATAAAGTGTATGCATTGTCTATATATATAATACACAGTGTATAGAGGTTAACAGGACGTTAGTAAAGTAATACATTTATATTACTCATGAATAGCCGTATTCAGTGTAACAGTATCGTATCTCCTTTAGGTGTTATAAAAGGATTCCCACTAAGTTAAATTATTGTTATATGACATATTAAAATGAAGCCGTGATATTTGTATGCCTATTACACGTGTTATAACATAATGTATAGAACAAGAATTCACTGTTGGAAATAATAGTCCATGCTGTTCCATTACCTCCACCAATCCTCTTGGAAGTCGGGGCGTTGCAACACACAACACAAAAACTAAATACAGCACAACTATGCACTCGGTAACACTCGTCTCCGGTAATCCCAACATCCTCATCGCTGCGTTCAGTAGAGCAGGAAGTCCAAACCCCAACACAACTGTCAGAAACACTGAAAATGACACGAGTAGTGTAGCACCGAACACAGAGACTGGGGCCATCTTGACGGAATGGTGTGTTTACTTTCCTGGAGAAGCTGTCTACATCACCCGCAGTGGGGTTACGGCACGCCCCCGTGTTACATCGATAAAAACGTACGGAAAACGGAACAATTTCGGTTGCGAAATTATGTTATTTGAAAATGAAACTAATACGCGCTCAGGTGCTGCTTTCCATAATGCTATTATCACGTCTGGCAGCTAACTCACACCATTATATTATTTTCGTAAAAACTAAACCTGTCAACAGTTAAGATAGTTAGCTGTTAACGGTCCTCCGTTCATCCGTAAGACCGAAGCTAACCACAAAAATGCCTAAATTAAACTAGCGGTAACCAACGCTAGCACTGTCAAACTATCACCTTTAAGGGGTTAGATTCTACTGCAAAATAAGGAGGTATTGCGGACTTTATGGACAGTGATTTATTCAACATTAATAGACGTTACTATTTTTAACAGCCACAAGTCTCTGACACACAGGATCGAATCCGGTCTGACTGAGAGGGATTGAGGCGAAACCGGAACTGACCAGGAGAGAATCCTCTCGCTGTAAACCCCGTGGTTTTTAACACATTTCACATGTGTGGAAACTTTTTTACTGAAAATGAGTAAAATAAGGCAGCCCAGTCAAGCTGGAATACTTATTAGATAAGCACACACATTATATTGAACACATAATTTGACATTTCATGAAATGAGCTGCTTTATTTTTAAAACACATATACAAATTCTGGAAACGTTAGTCAGTTTTAATGGGTATTTCCCACCTGACCAAACTCACTGATTCTACTGATTCTATTCTACTGTTTCTCATCTTGGGAGAGAAGCTGTCCCGGTGTCAACTGCAACTGAAGGGCTTGGCTGGGTACTTGATTGTGCTTTTTTCTATATAGTCAAGGGACTAGAAGCGTATGCCTGCTAAATGCAGTAAATATATGCCTCCAAATCATTAAAACCATACTGCATACTATTGGTATCGGTTCCCAAAAAAAACACTTGAGCAAATCCACAACTTTTCATGTTTTTAATGTTTCCAGATGAAAGATTTTGTAGTACAGCCAACATCCTGGTCAAGTAAAATGCAAGAAAGTTAAAAACCTAATCACATATTGAAAAGCTGCTAGCCAGGAACAGATAAGATGATGGCAGTGGAGAGAGCAAGACACTAAGGCACTGAGGATCTATATGTATGGCAACTAAATGACCATCTAGGGCATTTAGAGGTGCTGTAAACATGTTTTATATTTATGTTAAACAGTGGCTGTTCAGCTCAAAAGCAAGAGAAATAAACTTCAGAGAAAAGAAAATATTAATGCTCAGAAGATTGCTAGATGACTGTATCGTAAAAAAAAAAGAAGGAAAAATTAAGAATGTACATATACGTGACTCCAATGCTTAGTAACAGTTACATAAGGCCCAGTTCAAATCTTGTTACCATCACCTTTTTCAAAAAGAGCACTAACATGAAAAAATGCTAAGTTTTAATCCATGTAACTCCAAAAAGTGAATTCGTGTTATAATAAATTTTTCCTGACTTTCCTCTCAGTGGAGCAGAACAGATACTTGTGGTACACTGGATAATGACAGTCTTGCACAGGCAATTAAAGCCAATGATAAAATTTAACTCTTAATTTCCCATTTAAATGGCTCTGTCTTTGGAGTGTGGAGAGGGAATTGCTGGTGGAGAGAGAGACTCAACTCATTTCTAGTTGAGAAACAGGAAGGAAAAATGCGACCTGTTTCTTGAAAGACCTGTCGTGAGTTTGTTAAACTGCATGTGCTCTGTTGATATTCCACTTCATTCCTTCTTTATTTGAGAAAGGTATCAAGCTTTTTCTTGATATTGTCAAATGAGTCCATTCCCATGTAGTCTGCCTGACCTTGCTCCCATTTCTCTTTCCGTTCTTCTGAGGACAGCTGGGGTTCGGGTACTTGTTCATGTGAAGAGAAGCTTTCAACCTGCGCAACAACCTGAAATTAAAAACACAACAGTGAAACATGGAAGGAAAATAGAAAATGACAGATTGCAGAGAACACATCCGTTGCGCTCATTGCTTTTTGATGCACTGAACTCGCCATACGTAGCCTTTCCAAATTAATGGCCGAAGGCAAACACACACTGAAGCTTTTGATTTTAGAAGAAGGGCAGCGATAGCATTAAACCAGGTGCCAACAGATTGCTATTGACTGCTGAGCTATGAAAAACAAATCATTTTCTCCATACCTGTTCACTCTCAAAAGTGACCACTGTGTGAGTGACCGTTTCACTATGCTGGAACTTTTTGAGATAAACGGGAAGACAGGAAATAGGTATATCATCCAGAATCAGAGTAAAATGAAATAAAACAAACAAACAAACAAAAAAAAAAAGGTTAAATGAAGGTGAAAGAAAAAAAACACATAAGTGACAGCAAAATACATGTGCTTACATAAATACAGAAGAACCAATTTTGAAACATATTTTCTATTGCAATCCTCACAATCCACAAATCCTTTAATTTTTTATACAGCTGGACAACCAGGAAACCTTGATGAGCGTGTCGATGGTCAAAATTGTGAGCTGTAAAAAAAATTGGTTATGATACACTTTTGGCATTGACTTCTATACTTGAGTATGAATTCGACAACATATTTAAGATATGGTGAAGTAAAGTAATCCTACTATTTTTTCCAATCTAGCCATGTAAATGCAACATCATAAAGTGATGGCAATTTGTTTTGAACATTTATAATCTCCAACGCTTATTTACAGTTTGAATAAACTATCATTTATCAGTGTAAATGCAGGGCTACAGGTCCAATAAAGCATGTGTTCACTTACCTCCACACATCCGGAGTGAAACGGCTCGTCTCCATATTGCTCATGCAGCATGGGCACCACAGCGCTGGAGTACAAGTTCCACCAGTCCAGGAGGAAGTTGGGATGTGTAGTGTCCTCATGCACAGTCCCTGTGATCTGTTTGGCTTTGGGGTCAAATGTGTAACTCCATGGCTTGGTCTTCCCTAGGAAATGGACCACCTTAGCATTGCCACCGTATCTGAAATGAGTAATACAGTAAATGAGGATTAGGACGTAGACACCTAAATGTTTTAATTATAGAAGTTTCATTATGGTTCATTTTAGCAAATTAAGTTTTTATGAACTATTTGGATAAAAAGTCATTGTGCTAACAAACTATAATTAGGAGGCAGTCACTACTTTGAGTTGTGAATTTTTCTGAAACCTCTATTGTGTATTGAATTGGCAACATTTGCAACAGGACATTGGTGTCTACATGTTGCTGATGAGAAGAGTTACAATGAAGAAGAAGTACAATGGCCAGGTTTATGTAAACATTGTAATTCTGAATAGCTTTGAAAACATTAGTGCTGGAAAACTGGCTTAATACAGATAACATAAAATATATACACATACAAGTCATTTTGTGACACTTATATCAGAACATGTCTGAGGGTAGACTTCATGTTGTTGTTAGTGTGGTACTGGACTGCATTATATTAAATAGAGTATTAGGAAAACCCCCTCAGATAATGGCCAACTGCACGTGTACATAAATAAAGCTGAATCTGGCCCTGTGGGGTTTGTTTTGTTGTGTTTGCCAGACTTCTAAGCCCTATTGCTGACAACTAACAACAACTAAATACATGTTTATCACGCATGTCATTCTGATTGGTTGCCAGGTAATGTCAAACCTAAAAGCTTGTTGATGAGGTTTGTTTCTGTGGAGAGAGGTTTATACACAGAGGTGGGGGGGGGGGCTTAAGAGGCAGTGCACAATGACCAGTCCTGGAGGCGAACATAAAAGGTCTTTAAATAAACTGCTCTATTTCAGGATTTGGTATCAGCTGTTGGGAGCTCAGGGTGGATATCCAACCCAGAGGCCTGCTGCGAAACGCTCGGGCAGAGTCGCTGGAATCTTACTGCTCATCTCGCTCGTAACCTAATGTCATGTCACGAAGTGACTACACATTCATGTGATCGAGTATCTCCTTACATCTTGGCTTTGCATCCCATACACAAGATTTCAGTAACACTGACAGACTCTACTGCTGTAGTATAAACCAACTTTCTTGTGGAACACCAAAATGAAATGTTCACAGCCCTGACTACTGTGCGAGTGTTTTTCAGGAACATGACCTTGGCAAACAGACACTTACTGTTTGAATGCTGGAAGGTAAGTGTAGATGGCTATGCTGCTGAGGTTGTAGATGAAGGGAAGGTGTTTTGATATATCAGCTGTTGCCCAGTTGCTGAAGAAGCCATTCAAAACACCTTGGTCTCCTCCTGCAACAGAGATTGTGGGGGAAAAAAAAACAAACAAAAAAAAAACAACATATGTTTATAATGGTTTAGTAATCTGGGGGAAAAGTATAGCTGATTCAGACAGTATATTAACATACTGTGCTTATCAGGAATAATCTGTACAAATCTGATGTTTCAGAAAAATCAATCATCTATCTGAAAGCAATAAAATCAGATAATCTTTCACAACTTCTGCAAAGCCTTTTGATCACAAATTGCACATTAGCTTTGATTTCCTTCATAAATACTTAATGGATTAAATCAGATATAGGACAGCAGATTAAGCTTGTACTTGTGTAGGACCCCAGTGAAGCTAGTAGTAGTAGTACCTTCCTTTAAGATCTGCGTCTTAAGATTCACTCAACTCATTTTTCAAGAATGGAAAGCTTCAGGTAACTTAAGTGTCATCAGAGTCAAATTAGACTGCAGAAATGCTTTTACCTCATTTATTTGCATTAGTAGTGTGGAAATGATGTGAGAACCTGCCATGGGGGTGTAAACAGCCAACTCAGCTTACGAATGCGTCTTACGAAATGCTTTGACAGGTTTAGCGGATGACTGGATGGCTTCAGTGGAAGAGTAAAAGCTGAGTGAGAGTGCAGTAAAATGATCTGCACACCTGTGACAGCCAGATTAATTAAATCTTTCTACTTGCGTTGGTCAACATTGATCAACACACCACTAAGATCAGTCCTGACAAGCCGGGAGACACCCTACTCTCCAATGATACCAAAATATCAAAGATCAGTGTGTTCTAGAAAGACCTAGTGGTATATACACTCATATATATATATATATATAGAAAAGAAGTATCCTTGTGGCTAATCAACCACAATGCTGGGGAATTATTCAACTGATATTTTACAAAGACAGATTTTCTTTCTCTGCTCAGTTCCAATTCAAAATCAGCTCAGCTACACTAGAAGCCTTTCAGGGGCGGCATTGTTCACTTACATCCTTCAAATTGTTGTCGCTTAATGGAGTTACATGATCAAATTCCTCAGTTGAACATATAAATGTAGTAAAAGTCTCTTGTGCAAGAGATAAAGTAGAGTTGCAGATCAAATGCAAGACTATACATCATGTTGTCTTGTAACTTCTACATCAAAGCAATACTGAAAAAGAGAAACAACTGAATTCTACAGGAAGTGAAAATATTTGCAAAAGTTACTCCAAATATTCACTGAATGTGGACAGGCAAAGAAGCAATTTGAAGTGTAGGAAAGTGTGCAACCGTAATTTATAATTTATTTCACAAAACATGCGGGAAAATGAAGCACCCCCTAAGACTTAAAGCAGTATTATTAGATTTAGTTCTGCCTCTTAGGGACATGCTTTAAACAAAGAGTAGTGTTTCTGAGCTCCTTACAAATGTAAGTCCAATATTCACTCTGTTCACACAGGGGCTAGACTGCATACTATTTTCACATGCCAGACACTAACTTTGACTTTCTGTTGTTTTGTGCTGTGCAGGTAGCGTACTGTGAATATTAGAAGTTTCTGGCTGAAAACAGCTGCCTGCTGCATCTGGAAAACAATGCCGATGAGAGCGGCAAGGGTGAAACAAAACAGTAAGGTTGAAATTCCCAAACAATGTGCAGAGAATGCTAAAATGCTCTATACAGCTGAGGAAATATTGATTTGTGGAGCTTTAAAGCTCATCACTCAAATTCAAAATTCAAGCCCTATGGAATGTTTTATTTTCACCTGATATTTCATATCAAGCATTTTATATTAACCCGTGTGTGGTTCACCATGAATGTATAGAAACAATTTTTGACTGGCTTTTAAAAACCTTCACATATTTATTGCTTTATTGTAAATTTGCTGTACTCAATTTTTGGTACATGGTGTGTCAGTACCAAAAAAGTACTAATGAGTACCATGTGCTGGCATCAAATGTGTAGTCAGAATCATGTAACATATTCTTGGATCAAACAGTTTCTGATTTAAAATCATTATTTTATCAAAGTTCAGTTGCTTGTGTTTTGTCAACATTTACCATTTAATTAATTGTTTTCTTTTATTACATTTAAAAAAAAGTTTGTTTATAATAAACATTTTTATATTTCTCAAATGAAGGTATCCCATCATTCTGCTATCAGTACTGAAACTCAGGTATTGTATCTGCACTGGTACAGAAAATTCTCAAACAAAACCCAGCCCTATTCATGACTAGTCAGCTTTAAATAATACAACTAGACACAAGCATTTAAAATGTTTTGTCTCTTTGTGCTGGTGATATGAATTAACATTGCCCTCTGAATTAAAACTTGTTTTAAAGTTTGCATTAGAGTTGCCTCCAGTCCTAGACGCCCAATGAGGGCTGGATAGTCACTCGGCCTCGCTCAATTTGGCTAATTTAGAACTGGGGCAGGCCTGTCATGGTGGTGGATTACGTAAACACAGAACTCTGGACAGTTTGGGGTGCAGGAATACATTTGATGTCAAGTAGGTCAGTTATAATTAAAGTATACAACCAGATTAGAAGTGAACCTTTACAAAATCTTTTTTCCAGTGAACATCTCCTCTGTTACATCATCAAATCTGCAACTGACCAGACAGAGCGCTGAATTTTGAGGCCAAGCAAAACATTACAAAACCTAATTGACTATCCATGCTGAATTGCTACACACACTGGCCATATAGTAAGCCTCTGGACTGACACTGGCACAAGGTGAGATGTTGGCTGTTAATGGAACTTTCACATGTAGTTCCTAAAAAGCACAGGACTGTGCAGCCTGTAAAACTGCTGTAGTTTTAAAAAAAAAAAAAAAAAAAAAAAAAAAAAAAAAAAAAAAAAACACTCATAGCAGCTGTTTGTCCAAACCCACAACCTTCACTGGGGATTTCAAAACTTAATATGGAGTTGAGTATCTTCATTTTGAGGGGATGAGCAGAGCTCAGCAAGAATGTGCATCCAACTCTGCCAGTTTGTCTTGGCAGCAGACAACGCTGCAAGCACAGATGCAGAGCTACAGCCTCTGGGCTAAAACACTGAAAATATTTTCTTGTTGTCTTTCCCCAGCAATATTTCAGTATCATCCATGATAAGCAGTGGGACAGAGAGGTGCACGTGTACATCATGTATTCCTTATAATAGAGCAGAACTGAAATGCTAAAAGGTCAAAGCAGCTTCAACTCACGCCCCAGTACACATGAAAAGACCATCCACATCTATAAATAAGACAGCTTTACTCATTAGCATACCATCAGGCATACAGACACTGGCATCAAATTGGAATATTGGATATAAGAATAATAAAATGGTGCTGAATATTGCATGAATTTTACTGACAAAGAGCAGTCTTTCCTGGAAAAATTAAGACAATAATGTTCTTTGTCTGGGGTTGTGACTGTGATGGAAAAAATTCCTGCCAACAAACACTTGTGGCAGACGGAATGAGTCGGTACTTGAAAGCGTTGGCCACTGTTAAACAAACTAATTGGTTTTTCTGATGTACTTTCCCTGCTGGAATCTCTTTCACAGTATCACAAGGGAAAACATCGTGTCATGTAATGTTAAAAAGGTTCACTGCTACTAAAGGACTAAGGACAAGCCCTGGCTTTTCCAAACTTCACTACCAGTTACCAACAGCACTACTAATACTACTACCACCAGTACTTTCAACCAGTTTCGTTGATTCCAAAACTGTTTCCTTTTTTTGTGTGATTTCTGAGGTCATAATTAAAGACTGATTTTGGCTTATCAAAAGATATGTAATGAGTGTGATGCATGTAGGTCATTCTTGACTTTGAAAAAACAGTATTACTTGCATTAAAATAGCATTATTCAGGACTTTCAACCACAGCTCATGACCATCATTACTGATTGGAGTTATCTCAGTTGTCATGGAGGTGTCATCATGTGACCCAACTGTAGTCATGTGGCAACAGATGGTGGTCCTGGGTCAGGTGAGACAACAACAAAGACAACTCCATTTGCAGATGAAGACCATGACATCTGGTTGAAAACTTAAAAAAGCTAGCAAGTATAGTTTGAGTAAAGTTGATTTTGTCAAAACACAGATATATCAGTGATGTTGTTCTATAAGTAACAATAAGTCATAGTATAGAAATACCAAAGATATGTCTGAAGTACTTTAGTAACTGTGTCTCCATTACATAGTTTGTCCACCAGAGAGCAGTGTCAAGTTTATTTCAGTAGCTGTAAAATGTCCAAATCAGTACACATAATATCTTGGTTACAATTATTTACCAAACCCTAACCAAATCCCTACCAAAGCAA
Organism: Seriola aureovittata; assembly: GCF_021018895.1. Taxonomy (NCBI): domain Eukaryota; kingdom Metazoa; phylum Chordata; class Actinopteri; order Carangiformes; family Carangidae; genus Seriola; species Seriola aureovittata. The sequence continues at coordinate 14,820,091 of NC_079383.1, forward strand.
TCCCTTTCAAATAAGTTTCTTTATATTACTATTATCATCATCATTATTGTTATTATTATTACTACATTAAATTACATTTAAAAACCTAGATTCAACCGATATACTAGATATCTATTTTTTAAAACTTTATTACTGATATTGATATCAGTATAAAAACAAGCTAATATTGGTTGGGTTCTAATTAATTTTTCTGCAGGCAATTATAAGAGCTTCTATATACTGCAGCTCTAAAATAAAGCTTGAAAGAACCAGGACCCCTATTAAAACATGCATTATCCATGAAAATGTATAATAATTACTGTATGTGTGAGTTATCAAGTCCCAGATTCAGGTTTTACATTTGCTTACGGTAAAAGCTGCTAGCTGAATGCTAGCTCAACATTGCATTGTACAAGAGCTATCTTCTAAGCTATCTCAAAAACTATGTGAAGCTCAACTGAGGTGATGTAATTGTATACTTGAGCAGGTTCAAGTGTTTAAAAGGATATTAATAAAGCTTAACATGAATGAATGCTGTGTCATGGTAAAATGTTTACTGGATACCTTTAGAATGCCTTTTTTTTTTTTTTTTTTTTTTTTTAAAAGCAAAGGCCGATTCAAGTGTTAGGATTTCAGCTTTTTTATGTAATGGTCATAAAACAGCTCTAACTTTTTTCTGGGGGGCAAAGGTGGTAAACCTGAAGTATACGAGACTACATCCCCTACAAATGTAGACCAATGGTCTTTTCAGCCTCTGGTTTGAGAAGAGCTGCTCAGTAAACCTGATATTGAGCCAAAACGACAACCACAATTCAGTTACAGTACAGTGTGCCCCATGGAGAAGAGTTGCTGAATGTCAACCGGTGCTCTGTGCAAAATAGGGCCTCTCAAATTTAACCTTCACCCCACCCCAGCGAGCCCCTGAGAATAACTCAGCAGAGTTAGACTCTCTGTGACAGGAGGGCCTTGTGTCCGGGCACAGGGCTCGATAAAGGCCTTACTTAGAGCAAAAGATAAACAAGCTCAGTTTAACATCACGTTACCAGGAATTTAATGTTAGTCAAAGCTGGTCAAAGCCTGAATGTTTGTATATGACTGAAAAAAGACTATTGACATCAAAATTCAACTAAGTGGTAAACCAGAAATTCTCGACATACTCAATTCTGTCTTGTGATGCATTTAGCAATGACGTGTGAAAAGTGTATTTTGAGGTGAACTTGTAAAAGACACCAATAAATTTTATGTAATACCAACATGTATAAATAAGTTCAAAGGATAACTAATAATAAGTATGTTGCAAGCCATCTTAGCTTAGTATGAAGACTTCAGTTGGGGTGGTGGGATCAACCGAACAGCACCCCTAAAACTCACTAATAAAACACGTGACAGCTTGTCTCCTTTGTACAAAACCAACAAGTTTTGGTTTTACTGAAGGCTGCAAGTATTAATCTTCTTCACTAACAAAAGCAAATAATTAAGTTTCCAAAAATATCAAACTATTTCTTTAAATAAATATGCTATATTAGTATAATGAGTAGTCTCAATCTATGGTTTAGTCTTTAGCCCTACAAATCTAGTGTTTTATCCAACTAGCAATCCAAAACCCTAAAAGGTACTTAACTTAGAAATGCAATAAAATAAAATAAAATAAAATAAAATAGCAAGCAATCTCACAGTTGAGATACATAATGTTCAACGTTCTGCTTTGTAAATTACAACTAATAGCACAAGCATTTCAGCACAAAACAAAAGAACATACACACAAAAAATGCTGTTAACATGAAAAAGGATAAGTATGTTCCTCCTGGCTTACCATCAAAGCTGCCGTGTTCTGTACAATACTGAAGCAGTTTGTCATAGGTCTCCATAGAAGGATGAAAAACAAACACACCAGAGTTGAAGCAGTCGGGCCACCCAGGGTCGGGAGCAGCTGACAATTCTTCTCTGTCAAATAGTTCATCTATATTTGAAAGAACCTAGGATGCAGAAAAACAAATACAGGCAGACACTCATTTTCACATGCCTATGGTTAGAGTGCAACAATAAAAGAAAAAGGTAAAGCATCTTGAAGTTCTCTTTCTAATGAAAAATGCTCAGTTGGTCTCACCAGTGTGTCTGCGTCCATGAAAACACATTTAGAGTAATGTGTGAGGGTCCAGCAGTGGAGTTTGGTGAAGGTGCAGCCCAGATCAGGCCTCTTCATCATGGCCAGGTGAGCTGTGTCGCCACTGTCCAGCACATCCACCTCCCTCACCTCATCATAGATCCTCTTCAGCACGGACCTAATGATTCACAATACTAGGAAATGAATCACCATCAACCATCCAGCTGGAAAACAAGACATGACAGCTACCAGTGTGATTGAGAAATGTTCAAAAATGCCACTTAGGTATCTTACTGGCAAGGCTCTGACACCTGTGGACCAATGAGTATCACCAGTTTCTTGGATGTATTGTGGTTGCGCAGGGACTTGCCCAAAACCATGGCTCCCCGAGCATAGTTGTCATTGGTAGCCAACGTCACAAAAGCCTGGTCTGTAAAGGAAAGTAACAGGATTAAAATTTAGCCACTTCAAGGATAAATCTAACCTTGTAATGAGGTAACACAATATACTTTTTTGTTGCTTGTTTGCTGCTCATCTGGCTAACTTCTTTACTACAGATGTTTGCATACTTATATCTATGCATACTATATTATCTAAAGTAGGTATTTGACAGAGGACCTTGCCCATTTTAGAAGTGTGTCCTGTTTAAAGACGGTCTAACTTTGTCTACAACTCTTGCTTATATTGTGAATCATCTAAAAAAATTTTCTTCTTTATTTTACTTGGTAAAATCATACATTTCATCAAATACTCCAACAAACTCCAGAAAACGGTTTTTAGTGAAAAAGTACAATATTTATGTCCAATAATGCCAGTAGCACAGTAAGTGCAAAGCTGCAAGCTCCAGTTGAGATAAAGCACAATGGGGATATATCTGGAGTTAGACAAGTAGCCATTGTTATTTGACTGACTGACACAGAAACATTAAGTTTAACATTTATGTTTCAAATAGTTTCAGTTAGATAGTATTTCTGTCTTTTAACTATATTTCTATCTGCGCTGCAAATGTCTTGTCATGGTGCCACAGCTTTCACGTTTGGTCAGTTATTTGCAGGATTAAGAATCATAACAGCAAAAGCTTTTTTTCCCCCCTTTAGGCAAGAGTAGAAGCAGTTCTGGATAGATCCTTTAAAGTCAAACATCAGGCAACTTAGTGTTCCAATATCAATCCATAAGCTAAAAGACAACTGTCACGTTAATTGCTTAAAAACCTTTTATTCCCACAATCCATATGGCCTGGCCTCATTAGATTTCTCACTTGTTTCGAGAACAATAAGAGTTTAGTGCTGTGTACCAGATTTAATGTCTCATTAAGGTGAATTTTATTTGCAGTGTGTTGCCTACCACCTCTCATGGCAGGGAGGAAAATGTGTCAGCTACCTGCCAAGTCATGTCTCTGAACAATGACTTGCCTGTGAGAGAACATATAAATTGAGATGATGAAATCAGCATGGCAACTGGGGAGGCTGTGTGACGGTACGACATGGGCCAACATGAATCCCACATGGATATATCAACACCTTGGCACTGTACCACCAATAATTGGAGAAGAAAGAACAAAAAGTACTTAGTGCAGTGTTAACCATCAGAGCTGCCAGGAAAATTTGTCCTGTTTCACTGCTTCTACACAGCGCCACACCTACTTTCCCTCACACCCCCTTTTTCAATTGGTACAACCAATGCTGTAGTATTTATGCAAGTAGCCTAGCATGAAACACAAAAGTAACAATAATAAAAAAAAAAAAAGCAATTAATTGAACCAAAGCCCAGGCTCAGTGACAGTACAGGGTGAATCCCCTTCCATTTTGACTAGGGGGACAACCCCAGTAAGATTATACTGCAAGTGAGAGTTGCGTTATGGAGAATGATGACATACAGAAGCACAGTGGTGCTCAAACTAAGGTCTTGGGACCTGAAAGGAGTTCAAAAAATATATATATCAAAGAATGATTTAATCTTGTTTTTATTTCATTCATTACAAGTTGTCACCAGAGGAGAATATATACTGCTTTACACTAGTTAAATTTTAATACATTTAACAACTAGACATGGTTCAACTAAGTATTCTACCACAATTGGAGTGGACCACAAAGTTATCATTTATATCTGTCAATCACGTTTCAGACATGGCTGACAGCTTCACGCTATGAAATTAGCTGGTAACAAAGATAGACAGCAAAACAAAGGCAGAGAGAGTGTGTACTTGTACATAGCATGCTTTGGAAAACTCTCTGCTCACCCAAGGAGGCTGTACAAACATTATTGCCCAACAGGCAGACAGAGTCGGGGCAAGCAACTATACCCACAGACAGACCATGTTCAAATTATTAGCTACATTTACTACTGCCAAAGTCAGCTATACTTTTAAAACTTTTCAGACAACACGTTTTAGCACGCGGGTACTTTCTCAGTGAAAACAACTGCGCAGTATCGAGGTTTGAAATGTTAAAATGTCACAATGTTACATACCAGCCATGACTGAAGAAGAAGTCGAAGCTACTTTGTAGCCTGGACTTGAAGACACTGCAGCTTTACGTGGAGCAAAGGACTGACGGAATATACAGAGGTGGATTTATACCAGTATGACAGCAGCCAGACGCAGCGTCACGTGACGGTCTCCACACACCCACCTGCTCCCAACATGAGCCCCCACACCCCCAGCAGTTCAAGGAGTTCAACTATTCACAAATTTACACATATACATTGTAAATGTAAAGGCAAAAGTAGCATTTGATATCGCTCAACATACTTTTTGTAGTTGTTTTGTAAAGTTACATTGTGATTTCATGTGGTCTCACGGGAGAAAATTAAAATCTTATCTTAAGTCAGACATAGTTTTACATTCCCAGGACATCATTGTGCAGCCTTGACCTTTCAAACAACTTCCATGTAGCTCCCCTGCCTGGTGTCATCTTTACACATGATGACAATGTAGAGATGACGATGATGCTGTAATGAGGTGCTGACATCAGGAACAACATGTTCTATAATGTATATTTGGCATTTTGTCGCCATCTTGTGGAATAAATAATCTACAGCAGGACAGTGACAGGACAAACAGAGGTAGTTGTGGAGGCCATTGGTCCTACTGTGTTACACAACAGTGTATTATTTTTAGTGGTCTCAGTAGAGCTCAGATCAAGTAGTGTGGTAGTATTATACAAGATGGGTCCAATACTGAGGGAAAGGGATAAGTTGTAGCCTTCAGCAGATTTTATATTTAAATTTTTTCAGGGTCTTTAAGTGCACCCAAAATGGGTATTTGTAACATTCCTTACAAACATTTATACCATAATGATTTTTAAAGAAAATATAAGCACTGCTTGACCACATATCATGAAAAATGTTAAATCTCTTGTCAAATTTAACATAATTCCTTTAAAAAAGCAGTCGGTGAAGTTTACCTTTCTACCCTCTGCTTCACAAATGTGTGCCAGCGCAGTTAGATTCCCTGCTGCTCTTTGGCTCCTTTATTTTCTCCACTCAGGCAGATGCTTGGTAGAGTGGATACACTGCCAATGAGTAGTCTGTGGTTGTCACGTACTGTGCTGCTGTACTAAAATCCTTAAAAACTGATACCCCCGCCCGCCCACCGTCCACCACTGGAACAGTGCCAGCTGAACAAAAGGGATCACCAGGGTTCAAAGGAGCTGGTATAGTAAATTGGTGGATCCTTTTGTTCCTTGAAGCATTGTCTTGTTTTAGTACATAGACACTAAATTTCAGTGTCTCGTTGTGTTTTCTTGTAACATGAAAGATTTTTTAAAAGTACATTATTCTCATAACTTACAAGAAATAATAATTTACAGCAGCCATGTTTTCTGGCCTAGTAGTGATGGGGTGTAAATTGTTAGCATTATTTTATTCACTATAAATCACAGTTTTTATGTATATTTTCATACAAATGACAAAGGCTCAGTCCATCAGATTCTATGTTATCATATAGATATAAAAAATTGATTCAGCATGTGGGGATGGATCATTGATTTTATTGTTTGCTCTCATCTTGACATTCTGTCAAGCACAGCGAGGAAACATGGCGGGTGGTGTCCGTATCCATGGATACGGACTGGAGATGGCTGAGAGGTTGGAGGGGCTGGGGGCTGGTACAGAGGAGCTGAGTTGGCAGGGGTCCTGGCAGTTCCGCTCGTTAATAGAGGTTCTTCTGCACATAGGCGGCGATGTACTTGACGGCCAGCATGGTCTCCTCACATGTGGGCTTGATCTGAGACTCAGGCAGCAGGAAGCCATAACGACCAGTGTCACGCAACTCGAAGGTGTAGGAATATTTCACTCCCAGGTCGTAGGCCCAGTCGTCAGAGCCTCCAGCAGCGGGGTCTGAGGGCAAATAAGAAGAGGGGGATTATTCAGAGTGGGATATGCTGATGACCTGGGACAGTCTGGATGTGTTTTCATACAAATACTGCTTTTGGGGGCCAAAAAAATCCTTTGTTTGCAAGGAATAGCCTTGGCTCCCGATAAGTCATTTATTTTTGTTGCCTCTAGAGGCAACAAAGGGTTTGTGAATCACAAACACATCAGAATGCATAATAGCAGAGGCGAAAATAGACTATCAAGCCTCCTCTCAATACACTATTTCCCCATGTACTTACAGATGGTTGCAGCACCAGGTCCGCTGGTGTAGCGGGTGCCATACAGACTACGCAGAGCAGCAGAAGCTCCCTCAGCAACCTTCAGCTACAATACAGAAAGGAAACAAAAAACAGATGTGTTAAAAACACATCAGTCGGTTGCTGACTTTGATCAATCTGAACCTTTTATACTCCTGAATCTACAACTTCTGACAGCATCAGAAAACATGTCTGTTACACAGCAAGATCTAAAGTTAGATACCATTAGCCACTATACTTGGTCATACCAGACCAAGTATACTTGTATTAGCAAAACACCTGAATGTAATGAATTGAGTGACAGTAAAATGTATTGTTTATGAATTCAACTTCTGGTGTATAAGTGGAAGATTACATTATTAATTCTTTAAAAAAAAAAGTGGAAAGATTGCCTGAAAAAAAGAACAATATCATACACAACCAAACAACTATTAAAATACAGCCGGTAGCAAGAATGGTAAATAAATGTTTTTTTCCCCAGCAGCATCCACCATCCATTTCTTCTAGTTCCACCAAAACATTTTTACTGATATTACATCACATAGTAATAAAGCTTCAGTGAGTTCCGGCAGGAAATGAAACCTCGAGAGAAATTCACAAGCAGGAAATGATATTTCTGGATGGACAGATGAGTTATGATGGATCCCCAGAGTTCTTTTGTTCTGTGAAGTGTCAGAAGAGCGCTTAAATTACAAGTGAATAATAGAGAGGCAGAGACATGTGATCTGCCTCAGTTAGTGTGAGAGCTGGAGCAGGGGTGTGAGTGTTAACTATGCAGCCCTCGGACACCCCAGTGAGAGGTAAAAGACCCATGAGAATGATGCATATGAGGGAGTAAATGATTTGCAGCAGTTAAGTGTGTTCTTTAGATAAGAGACATAATGGGACTTGGTTGAATTCTTGCTTTTGGAAACACCTTCAGAGGTATTACATTAAGTTTATATTGTATTCATATTATATAATACCATATCTTTTGATTTGCTGATATTTTGCGACTTGAGATTTTACAGCAATTTCTAAATTCTTATAGTGAGGTCACTTTTACCTTTGACACGTCTCTGACATGTCTGGTGCAGTAAGTCTGTTGGTATTGCATTATGAATGAAAATATTTCCAGGAAGGCTGTATATAGTTGTGCACTACACTGATGCATGTGACACTGCCATGATGAACAATTCTATAATGATTATGACTGAGCAAGTATATTAGTTAACATAGTCACTATCCTTTTTCAGCTGTACGTACAATTCGTCATTTGTGGCAGATAATGAAGACTCACCAGCTCACTGTGGGTGGCGGCCAGCTCAAAGGTGTAGGAGTAGGGGAAGAGCAGCAGCTGAGAGTAGGAGTGGACGGTGATGTAGGCCTTGATGATGGACTTGTTCCTACGGATGAAGTCGGCAACATTCTTGACCTCAATCTCAGACTCAGGACTGTATCCACAGAAGGTGTCGCTGCAGGGGTTGCTGGAGGCTCCGGTGGCTGAAATTAAAATGAAAATCACATTGTGTTAAATTTTCTTTACTTCTTTAAATGCAGTATCTGATTGAGATCAAATATTTATAAAAGCAAGCATGTGTTATAAACCAGAGGGGTGGAGTTTCAAACATGCGTGAGTTTACCAGGATGGAAGGATTTAATGAAAGATGCTACCAATTTGCATTTTGGTAAATGTAGGATTCAAGCTTTTTGCGGAATGACTAATGTTGGGAACTAGAAGTCGCAGATTTTTAAACCTGTTTCTCACAAGCGTCCCAACTTTATGGAAGTGCACTATTAATTCTCTGGTGTATCCCTGTAAGATATAGCTTTGTATATGTTTGACTTACTGCACCAGCCAGCGTTGAAGTTCCTGTTGGGATCAGTTCCAATGCAGCTGGAACCAGATTTCCTGGAGCGAGTTTTCCTCCACATCCTGTTCTAAAGTTCCCAAGTGGATAGAATACACATGTCAGGCATCCATTTAACAAATCAACAAATTCTTTAAGATAACAAAAATAAACAGAATGGTCTCTATAAGGTTTAGGCTTGAAATTGTAACATACGCTCTTGTGGGTGTAGTCGTAGCCATCAATGTTAAAGACAGGCAGGACAAAAACATCCATCTCGTTGAGCAGGCTGGTCATCTGAGAGTCCTGGCCATAGGTAGACATAGCCTGCGGGAGATTGCAAAAATAAAAATAAAATCAGTGCTGTGATCTTTGGAAGTCTTTATATAAATGCTTGCCATGCCTGTCCAGGTATCCTCCTCACCTCCTTAACAAACCACTGGCAGAAAGCAGGAGAGATCCACTCTCTGGCGTGGATACCACAGTCCATGAAGATGGCGGGCTTTCTGGAGCTGGACTTCCTACCAAGCTGTGGTTGTTAAAGGTTATCATAAAAAAAACATATGTTAGATAGAACTGTATGAACTGTATGACTTACAAACTTATCATTATGTAAGTCCTGAAATACCTTGAGGATAGTCATGGGGCGTCCCTCGTAGGTGTTTCCAATGACCTGCTTACTGATCAGGTTGCTGTTGGAGGAGGCAATAGAGGAGATCCAGGACTGGATCTGAAATCAAAAGAAGGACAAATAAGAAACGATAATAACAGTCCAATCAGGGTTGAGATTGTGACTAACACAACATAATGATAACATAATGTTTTTGCAGCATACCTTGTCCCAGCTATTGTACTTGGTGTAGCTGTGGGCTCTGGGAGTGGGCCCCTGGGCCTGGGCTTCAACAGCAGTCTGCAGATCGTCAATAAGGATCCTGTAGAGGGATTCATTTAAACAGTGTGTAACTCAAGAACAAAACCCGGGGTTTTATGTTGACGTTTTAATTTCATGCTTGTCGATTATATGTTTATATTTTGGGACCTTTGTCTTGTGACCTACACATGCTCCATGTCATTCTGCTGCAGGATGGTGTGCACCATATCGAGGTACATGGCAGGCACGCGGATGTCCACATCAATGTCAATAGTCACCAGCTCGGGGCTCTCGGGTCTCCAGAAGTCGACCTGCAGATGGCAGCAAAGTCAAACGCTTGAGCATATTGAAACGTTCAGATATGAAATCCCAAATGCAGCACTTCAGCCTCTTATTTGACAAGCTGAAAGAAATATGACATGTCAAAATACCAGATGATATATTTGATCGAAGCATTTGTGAAATGAAACGGTGCGGTTAGAAATAATTTGCATATCTGGACATACACTGAGTAAATTAGCAGAGTGGCTCCAAAAAGTAGACCCAGTTAAGCCTCTTCCACCATTAGCAAACCAGTGAAACCCCTGTAGTGAGTGAGAATAGCACTGTTAAGGTGGGGGTATGTGTGAAAGCAGATAGGTACCTCTATGTCCTTAGCCAGTTCCTTAATGAGGGTCACATGCTCATCAAGCACAGGCTTCAGACGGAAGACTTTCTCGCTAGTGAAAAGAAGAGAAGGATCATAAATACAGTACAATAGACACAAAAGATGTGGTTCACATTACAGGACTGCCTCTTTACTACACAGTAAAAGAGTCACTAACATAAAGAAAATATATACGTATACATATTATATATAACTGCAAACTTCTCACATGCTGCCATGTTGCGTTCGCTTGGTGGTATTTTTAAAATTCAAACCTTTCGGCATCATTTTTACCTCCATAATCTATAAGAGGATGTTTCCCATAACTCTTTTATTTTCTAAATTCCAATTCTGAACTACCATAAATAAGTTGAAGGGTCTCTTTTAGCTTGCGTAGTTTAGTAATGTGCACAAATCACAAATTGACATTTACGTAGTTTAAATTGACGGGAGGTAACTAAATTGAACCAGAATGCTGTATACATGTACAGAAGAATACAGTAGTCATTTTGTTCACTCGTTTACATTGATCAAATACAGTATTATGATGTATAGTGAGCAGGTGATGAGTCACATTATATCACTGTGCTTGCACCAGTCCATAGTGGAATACAAATTCATCATCAGCACTGCATATTTGATCTTTACAGCCACAGTGTTTCACAAGAGTGAGTGAAATGAATTATCTTTTGCTTTTAACAAAGATTCAAAATTTACCCCTCGAAGCGAGTGGTGCCAGCCAGGGCAACAGCCACCAATCCAAAAAGCAGGAGGACCTTCATGTTGGCAGTGAGGCTGATCTTGCACCTGGACAGAATTTATATCCCCTGACCTGTCGATCATTCGCCAACCCCTTCTGTGATGCAGCAACATGTCATACATCCTCCCTATTTTTAGGTGCTACGTGGAGGAACAGAGCCCTACATGATGCATAGTCAATGATTAATAGATGCTAGAGTTGCTTGGGAAAACTTTGAGCTAAAGTAATTTGATTCTGATTCCTCACAGTTACTTAATCTCAGATCAGCTGTTATTTCTGGATGTTTTGGTAACCAATGACACATTTTCCTGATGATTTATAACACACAAGATCAACAACAACAAAAAAAAAATCAACTTTGGACTGTAGATTTTTCATTTTATTCATATTTTCATATATTCACAAACTGTACACTTAGAGAGTAGAAAAAAAAAATCTATCAACATGTTTAAATACCACAAATACAACCACCATAGTTATTGACAATGATCACCCGACCAGGAGTGTTTGTGTAGTACTCTTATTTATACAGTGTGTTACTCCCCGACTTGGAAACATCTCAGCATTACAGTCTTATTATGCAAACACTTATTAAACATTTTCACACAGAGCACATGATTCGACAATACTATTTAGATACTAGTCATGGTCAAATATGTTAATAACGGATAAATTTACATCATATTTTTGCTACACATATCCAATTATTCCATGTATAAATCTGCGGCAGAGCATGCATGGGTGACTTATTTATTAGCTTTGGTGTTTTTGCTGAACATTTGATAACTGTTCCAATTGGAAAGACCTGCTGAGCACACAGAATGGTTATCACTGGACGATATATTACTGCACTGTATCCCATCACTGTATTATGGCGACAAAATCCTGCACATACATGCATATCTTCTATAAATAATGGAAAAAGCGATATGTAATCATGTGTAGCCTTCTCTTGCAGGGAATCACCCCATTCATATAGTGGAACAGAAATTTTGCCAGCATGAATGTGACAAGCATGAGTGCTGTGTGATGGTTTACAAATAATTATTCTGCAGACTGTAGTAAATATCTCTTTGACTTACTCACAGAGGGACATGAATGTAACTTTGCAGCCATTCTCCATGAGTCAGTGCTTGGTAATACAGTTGGGGATTTTAAAAGCATGGAATGTCTCCATCCCCGGACTCTTAACCACAGACCAAAACAGTGGGGCGGGTGAACTTGTACCCTCTTTCTTTTTTTCTTTTTTCACTTAACGTCAGAAGAGGCCTTACTTTTGGATGTAAGACTCAGTGCCTCTGAGGCACGGAATGACAGGGCGCTCATCTTGGAGCTGATGCTCAGGTGAGGCCCAGTAGGTCCACCTGGCGAGCAGCGCAACAGCCGCAGTAAGTTTTTGCGGAAGTTGTTCCCCACAAAGCCGTACACGATAGGGTTAACACAGCTGTTGAAGTAGGCGATGCAGATGGTGAAGGGCATGGCGGTGTCAATGATTTCCAGGATGGCACAGTTCTCTACCTTTGTCAGCTGGGTGAGCACCTGCATGAAGTGAAACACCTGATGGGGCACCCAGCACAGGAAGAAGGCCAGGACAGCTGCTGCGAGCATACGCAGTACTTCGTCATCCCGGGAACGGGAGCTTTTCTGGATGTGTCTTGCCCCCAGCAGCGCCCGTCCGATGAGGCAGTAACAGGTGATGATGATGATGAAGGGCACCAGGAAGCCCAGCAAGCTCTTCATCAGGCTGATGGCTAGAAGGAGCTCACTCAACCTGGCATTTTTAATGTGCGGGTGCAGAATGCCACACACTGTATTATTAGAGTGTTTGATGTTGTGGACATCCCTGGTCAGTGCTGTGGGCACACTAAGCACAAAGGCAAAAAGCCAGATCACCACACAGGTGATACGTGCGTACACCACAGTGCGGAACCTGCGTGATCGCACTGGGTGCACAATGGCCAGGTATCGGTCAATGCTGAGTGCAGTGAGGAAGAAGATGCTGGTGTAGAGGTTAAAAATCACAAGCCCTGCACTGGCCTTGCACAGGAATCCACCAAAGGGCCAGTGATAGCCTGTGGCGGTGAAGGTCGCCCACATGGGCAGAGTGATGAGGAAGGTGAGGTCAGATATAGCAAGATTGAGAACAAATATGTTGGCCACAGTCTTCAGCTTCATGTAGCAGTAGATGACAGCCACCACCATACTGTTTCCGACAATGCCGATGACAAAGTTACAGCCATAGACGATGGGTACCAGGGTGAAGATGAATTCGTGGCTTCCAGACATGCCGCATGTCAGCGCTATCCCGTCTGTTGCTCCTGCCGTTATATTCTGCATTTTCCCTTTTTAGTGCCAGATCCTGGTACTTTTAAACAGGGGGCCCTGTCAGCAGGGTGCGTCTGTGGTGACTGATACAGGCCTTGGGCGAGGGCCTCAGCGTAGTCCTATAAAAGAAACACAACAAAAATGTCACAGGCAGTCTAGGGGGAGAGCAATCATTATACCACTGGCATGGCCCATAAACACTAATCCACACGAGCACCCATGAAAGTGCTCACCCTACACCAGCTCATTAAAGACCTGCACATTAGAGCCATCCTGACGCTTTATGTTATTTCTGTAAAATAAGAAGCCATGAAAAACAGATGTTGTATGTTATTCAATATTCCAAAAATGCACTTGAAACATCATTATTCAGACAATCTGCTCTTTGCCATCTCCTTTAAATCGTCTCTCTGCTAATGAATGGCAACAGTAAAACTGTACAGTGTTTATCAAATGGCCCGTCCATCTGGGTGGACTGTCAGCACCCGGAAGGAGAACATTTATGCCTTGTGTTATGACCTGTGTTAATGAAGACTGCATGGAAAAGTGTGATCTTGGATAACAACACCATTAAACACTGAGGTAGTGAGTGGAGCAGGGAGGAAAGAGAAAGAGGGGGTTGAGGCTCCAGTCACTGTAAAAGACATGTCACGTTTCAAACCCTTGGTGTGCAGAGATACATTGTACCCAGCATGAGAACTTCTAATCAGCACACACCTAAACAAACAGGACAGCAGGGATTCGGCTCTGTGGAAACTTTGCTCTGTGAGAAAATCAAACCTGCGTGCTGCGGAAAATTTGCCTCAGGGCTAGTTTTTGCTTCATTTGTATGTGCAGAATGTGAAATGGGAAAAAAAAAAGAAGAAATTCTCCCCTTTGTTTAGAGTCTTTATGTTTAATAGAACAGCTTAGTGAGCGTCTTAGTGGGGCTGATGCAATAATATTAGCATAAGCCTCATGTATACTATTACTATAGCTGCAAAGATAGTTTCTGTTACTAATTACACGAAAATGACAATATGTTCGTGGTTACATAGAAACCAAAAAGATTGTAAGGGAAACATGCTTTGAATTTGCAGCTCAGAAATGGGTAAATAACATATATAGATTATACGGAACCATTTTATGTGCTGTTTTTTAGAATAGGAAGTTTGCTATTTTGTATATTACTTTCTTTAAATAGAAATGGAAATCTTCGTATTACCAGTATTACTAAACTAAGCAGTCGTCTTCCCACAAGATGGCATCCTAGCTTCAAGATTTTACTCACAGCTGATAGAGTGCAGTGATATCATGATGGAAAACCTGTCAGCTAGTGCACATACATTTATTTAAAAAATACTGAAAGTTGCCTTTTGCAGAAATCCAGTTGCAGCTGCTACTGTTACAGTTACTTTTTGAATGCACAAACCTTCCCTATCTGCATTCCTGCTGCCCTCTGGTTGGCATTAAGACAATCTAAGCTCCTCCAGTAAAACTATTTTATCTCCAAGTCTCCTTATTTTCCACCAGGTTTCAGTGGATGGATTCTTTGAAAAAACCCCTCAGTGCATTAAAGCAACAACCGTATCGGTTGCAGATGTGTGGATATTCGAGTGTGGAAGATGTGTGGGTGCCAAGGGCAACAGAATAATGAAATATCTTTGAGAGTTTCCTGCACAGGCCCAAAAGTAGTAGGTAGGGTAAAGTACCAATACAGATGTCACTGCTTAGATTTGCTGTACATGTGTTTTCTTTCTTTATGATTTTAACAGTGGGTGACTGCAATTTTAAACTACACTGAAAAGGGCAACAACACACATATCAGTTTCACTATTTGGGGATTTAAAAAGGTTTAAGAAAATCTCTTGATGCTAAGACGATTTCTGGTGACCACAAATGGAAATATAGCGGAAAATGTACACCCTATGCCCTTTACCATTAATGGAAGGCTTGGCATTTTATTTTTCCATGAGGGAGATGCTCAAGGCAACGGGACGTGTGGTGAGTGAATATAAACAAGGCTGGAAGTTATTGCCGCCTTTATATGTAAGTGAGCCCGATAGTAAAGGTGAAGTGGCACAAGCAGAAGGTGACACGGAAGCAGGTGATTTAATGAGGCTGTGTCCATTGAGCTACAGCTCACAGTGGGATGGCACATTACTGAATGACAGCCATAAACCCTGGGTGACCACAAACAGGAAGGTAAACACCTACTTCACAAGGTCCATGAGCAAGCTGCATCCTCTCGATCAAGACAATGGACCGAGAGGCTCTGCATTGTTTGCAAACACATAGCTGCTTACAATGAATAAAATCAAGTTTAAGAGGAAGTTTGGGGATTTCTTTTGTTCCACAGAGCGGGCGGCTGACTCCCGAATGACACTGCAGTGACATTCCATTTCTAATCCTACTCCGGGGTATTTAAAAACAGCCTCTTCCTGGGATCATAGGAATTCCTTAAAAAGCTAAACCTAGAAAAGTTACAATCACAGCCTGGGCCGAACGAGTTGGGCTGACTTTGGATAGAAACGTGGTTCCCATCAACAGAGCTATCTGTGGCTGCCTTCGGCCTGAGCACCCGGCTGCTCTGACATGAGCACCACCATCTGGCTGCT
Source organism: Seriola aureovittata (assembly GCF_021018895.1). Lineage (NCBI taxonomy): Eukaryota > Metazoa > Chordata > Actinopteri > Carangiformes > Carangidae > Seriola > Seriola aureovittata. The sequence goes on from NC_079383.1 coordinate 14,835,833, forward strand.
CATAGAGAGCCACTAAAATGTCTGGTTGATGGAGTTAATGATTTATATCAGCCCATTATGAAGTGAGGTTCATCTTACTGGGAACACACCACCTCAGCCTCCCACCTCATGATCATCCACTCGTGTAGGCTTTTTCGGTAAACAGAGCGTTCCGCAAGCCACCAGTGCTTCCTGTTGTTGTAAACCCAACCTTTATCTTATCTTAATCTGAAAACTGCATTAATGCTCAATTTGTCACTATTACTCCTTGCAGAGTTATAATATGACTGTCAAAACCGTAGTGCACCTCATTTGTAGCCTCCTACAACTCACTTCCTCCTGTCTCAACTTACACGGAGTCACTTGAGCTGAAGAGTTTTTGAAGTAGGAAACTTAACCGACAGAAACCTCATTGACTGCCGAAGAAACTCTTTAAGTGTAGTGGTGCCATGCAATTAATCTGAAAAACGTGCCAAACTAACATATTTCTCATCTAAAATATGCACTTTTTACAAATACATGTTTAGAAAGAGAAAGAACTGAAGATTTTGATGAAGTGTGTGTGTGTCTACGTGTGTGTGATTGGGAGTGAGGGTGACAGTGTCCATGACCTAAATGAAGACTTGTGCCTGCAGGAGAGGAGCTAATGGAAATATTGGCTTCAGAAACCATGTCTGCATGTTTCTGTTTACAAAACCGAGCTTTCATGTGACTTGCACAATTAAACAGCACAAACTTCTGCCTTTAAAAACTTTCCCTCATTTCCTGTACTGTATTTTAGGAAATATGCCACCAGGACTTTGACTTGCAACAACATAACAGATTATGAACAATTTTCCATTCAATTAATTTCCAGCGAGGAGTTTGTTAGGAGATTATTTTGCCGTAGAACCTGAGATTATATTAAATAACATAAACATAAGAGGGGGAAATAAGCACCTATAAAGGTGAAACCCACACATAACTCTTGGTGTCTGCAGCGGTTTCTTTCCTCTCTTCCTCAACATTTTCAATCTCCAGTACCAGCTGCCCCTCTCACTGACAAGGCTGAAAATTAAACGTTACCTTTTTTCTGTTCTTTTCTTGATTTATCCTTGTTATTCCACAACCACCCTGCCTTCTTTACCTTCACCCCTTTTTCCAGTGTGTCTCGCGGACTGAATTCCTCATAAGTGAGGATTTTCAAACAGCTCAAAGCTACTGTTTATCAGGAAGTGGATCCAATTTTCTAAATTGCTCATGGCAGGAATTGTTGGGTCTCTGTAAATAATATAGTATAGAGCACGGCCTAGTCTAGACCTGCTCTATATGAAATGTGATAATTTCTGTTGTGATTTGGCACTATATAAATCAAATTTGCCATGACTATAGGGATATGACACCTGGCACGTCAGAGAAAACTTTAGCATAGACTCCATTCCTCTCGCTCCCCCCACTCGTATAGTTTCATAATGCAGTTTTGGATTCTTCCCATCCCCACTGCACAGCTACAGTAGTTGTTTTAAAGGCTCTGCACACACAGGACTTTCACATGAACAACTTGGACAAACAGCAACAACAGGTGGCACTTGTCAAATCTAACATTTGGTTTAGTTCTTTGCATTCATTTCCTACACATGGGTCCCTGAGGTAATATCAGCGATTTTCAACAAAAGACTTGTGAGATAAATATTTACAGAAACTGAAGCTTTTTTGTTTCAGCGTTGGAACATTAGATACATGTCTTCTAAACAGCCAAAACATTTTAGAATTTTTAAATAGAAAAAGTTGGCAAAATCATATTCCTGAGCATGAGGTAATGTGTGCTCTTACCTGTGGTGCTGAACCAGGAGGCTGTTGATGCTTTCAGGGCAGGACAGTCAGAGAGACAGAGAGACCACCGCAGTGTGCCAGTGACTGCCTCTGATTTAACTTAACTGGTGGAGCGAGACGAGCAGGAATACCGTCTGACACACACACCCCCCACTACTCTCTCTCTCTCACACACGCGCGCACACACACACTACAATAATGAATGAATTATGTTGGAGCCAGTCAGCTACGTATTGTAGCATCTCTCTCTGGCCGACAGTCTGCGCGCACACACAAACAAACACGCACAAGCTCTTACACAATAGCACCTCTCCTCCGCCTCCTCCTCCTCTCCTCTTCCCCCCCCTACTCCCAAAGCACCCTCTCTCCTCTCTCTCCCTTAATGTCTGCTTTTAATCACTCACTTTCTCTTTCATATGAAATTCATTGCTGCTTTTGACAGGTAAAACTGATTAAAGTGCCAAATCTAGGCCTGTTGCACAATCTTTTGAGGGCATTTAATTCAGCATTACAGTTTAATTCACCAGACACACACACACACACACACACACACACCAGCACTTTGATAAATCTTACTTTGATATCTCGACCACCTCTCTTATTCCACTAGTATCATCTCTGATCCCATGACAGTCCCCTGTCCCTTGTCCTCTACACAGCATGAAAGGAACGGCCAGGCTCTGACTGTGATTGGACCTGTCGACACACTGTATTAATAGCTGCCACGAGCTCACTCTTGGCTTGGATCAGGCTGTACCAGGGGCTAGAAGAGGGGGTAAAATTGGCGGGTTGGAGCCAGAGAGATGGGTTACCACTTTTCCTTCACTCCTTGCTGGGCTTCCTGAGAACATTTCCCGTTTTCCAGTGTGTGATTCAGTTGTCACTCATTTGTCAAACTTTTTTTTTTTTTTTAAAGAAGTGGATGTATTGTTAGGAGTGTGTGAGAGTCTGTGTCAGGGTGACCAACTTGACAACTCCCCCTGGTCAAGCTGGCTTTGTCGAGGCTATTAAAGCGGGATTGAGGCACTTGCTGATGAATGTGACTGGTAAAACGGTACTGCAATTAATAATTTCATGAGTGATTAAAGAATATGATTGGCGCGAAAGGGAGGTATTTGAAGGCTGCATACTTTACGGTTGTGTAAACCAGCTATAATAGGAAGAGATCTCTATTTTTAGGAACTGCAAACATCCATCACACACAGCTTGGTGCTAAAGTTATTTGTCTCTCACTATTCTTTTCTTTCTCAAGGTCCTGACAGGTGTTGAGAAGTAGGTCACATCCTCACCTCTCTGCTGCAGTCTATTGCAACTGTCATGGAGATTGATAGTGATGGATGAGTCGACGTGGCTGTCATCCCCTAAATCCCCTCAGTTTCAATGTCCGCAGTGTTGACGGTGAAGAAAGCCTTCACCTACGATAAAGATAAATGAGGAAAGAAAGGAAAAACAAACACTTTGAGCTAAGTGGAGGTCCTGTTTGGTGGCTTTTGCTCACTCAGGTGTGACCTAGTCATTTGAGAATGATCACATTTACTGAGCTTTTAATGGCTCAAAGCCTCCTGGAGGTCACATAGGGTCAAAAGGCAACAGGTACAAATATCTGGAAAACATGACATGCAGCAGAGTGCTCTTCTGTCTTTATTCCTGTCATTTTTCAGGAGGGGCAGGTTGAGGAGGAGAGTAACTCACTTTACACAGCAACAGAACCATTTACACCTCCAGGGGATTATAATCAGGCTCCATTATGTCTTCAGTTACTGTGAATGATAAGAATCATCCATTAGGCAAATGTTTTCTTATTGCGTATCCTGTCACAGCATTGAGAATCCGTACAGTATCAAATCGTCCACATGGTCTCAACCTTGCTGTCACGAGAATTATCAACAAACTATATCTGACCCATGAGACATCTCAGGAAGTGAGGAGAGAGTTATGTATCAAGCTTTGAATCTCTAACTGTTTTCCTCAAAACAAATAATTCTCAGTAGAGACAGGATGTTGTTGCAACACCCCGCTCTACAACATTGATTTACACTCACTTGAGTACAAGCAGAAACACATGCTGATGATTTAAAAATGGAGGGGGGGGGTTAGGGTGGGAAATGTAATTTCCTATGGGACTGTACCTTTTTAGAATGGATGGTTGATGTTTAATTCGGGTTGTGGTTTCAAAAGCAAAACTTTATGTCCTGAATATTAACTCCGCAATTCACTCTAAAAAAAAGAAAAAGCATTAATAATTATTCCAAGAGTGTTTCTAAATTCATGTTGTGCAACATTTTGGAATCTGCTGTGACTACAGTAAAAGGAATATGGTCATTTATCATCTGCTGGGTAATATATAATTTCTGGGTGAGTAAGGCCAGAAAGAGGACAAGGCTTTGTCTCAAATGTTCATACCCTGGAGGTGTGATAGTGGGTGATGTTCTTGTTAATCAAATCCCTCTAACAAGATTAGCTGTGTTAGCACTCAAGCCGTAGTAGAATGAATTGATGACTGAGGTAATTACTGGTAGCACACAGCACTGCGGGGAAGTACGGACCTTTTACCAGAACAATACAGGCACTAAAATGCCAAACGAATGCACAGCCACCTGCTGAAGAAAGACAATACTGTGTGAGATCTGAACTGTAAACTGGTGACCAGTATTGACTGACAAGTAGCTGAGTCATCTTACAGTATATGTCTATAAATATATTTTACAGGTTAGTGCTGCATGGTTTCCATCAAAAACCCATATGTGAATTTGTTACATTTTAATTGGTAGTAAGGAGGCAAGTTGAATTTAATGGTTTTACACAAAAAAGACACAAAGTTCTCCCGCTATACTGACAGTGAACTTGAGAGTAAACTTGGTTTCATATCTTGGATTTGACTGACATCACCAGTTCTATCCAAGGTCTATCCACTTTGTGCTCAACATGTTTTGCTGTTTGAATATATCTGGTTATGAAACTCTTGTCCTCAGCCTTCCCAAATGAATTGAACACATAAATCTTTTTCACAGCAGATAATTTGACTCCTCATAGCAGGAAAGGCACAGGTGGAACTAATAAAATTAACCATGGCTCCATTCCAGCTATCACTGCCATGGTATGAAGCAATTACTAATGTTATTAGATACACCTGTGTTTGACAGGTCATAATGTATCCAGTGAAAACGGTCCGTTCAACTTTACCTTTTATGGTATTGCCAAGGTTTTTGACTGATCCACATAGATTCATCTTGCAGAAAAACACAGGCTAGCTCTGTGACTCAAATGTAATGACTGTACATTAACTGACGCTAGCTAAGAAACGATGGTAAGTTGATACATTATTACAAAATAATGTTGCGAAGCTAGTTCGTGGTTTAGGCCGACAACTAGCATTGCTACACAAGTCACAGGTGACAAACTGCTTTAGGCAATATAAGCTGAACGCAGCCTTGTATAGGCCTATCAAGTTTTTTTCAAACTGCTGTTCTCCCCTCACTCTTGCCATGGCGGTAATGTGAAGCTATGATGCTAACTCTGCCCTAAAAATGCCGCAAACCGCTGCTGGCTAACTGCTTGTTGTTGTTGTTGCTAATGTAGCATTTCACAAACTAGCTCACTTGGCATCATTCCTGTCTCCGTTGCTTCAGGACGTCTTTGACGGGGAAATAGTAACGATGTTTGGTGTTCCCTCTGGCCAGTCGTCATTCCCTCGTCGGCCTCAAAGTTGAACTTCAAACCTGAGCCTGAAGGATTATCCTGCACCTGCTGTGGAGGTCTGGTTCTGCTGCTACTCTTCGCAAAGTCTGCTGAGATGCTACAGAGATCATTGCTTCACTTCATGAAGGTAGGGGCTTGTTGCTTTGCTAACAGCTATGTTGTGATATATTTCCTAGCCTCTGCTCAGTTAGTGTTTGAATGTTTGGCTGACTACGCTGGTGGGATTTAATTGCTCTCTGACTGATCTGTGTGTGGCCTGTGTCTTGGCCTTTGTAGCTGCTGCCCTTTCCCTATGTTATTTATGGTTTCTTTTTGCTTTGCTGGGCTTATTTCCTCTTGGCTGGTTTATGTTTGGCATGTTATTTAATTGCAGTGCTTTCATGCTGTTGCTTTGCGTATTGGCGAACAATGAATTCTCACGTTTGAGTTAGCTGTTGTTATTTGCTTAATTGGTTTTGCATTATATTTCCTGAAAGGTTGTTGCTGTTCTTGTGATGGTTTCTTGCTGTGCTTGGGTCTCCAGGAAATGCTAATGTGCAGGCCTATTGTACTTTGGATGTTACTGTTGTTTCAATGGAAAAACATGGTCTTTGTCACACTCCATATTCAGCTAAGAATTAGAGAAATATTTCAAGTGTATTATATGAAATCTTGCTTTATTATTCTTTTCATATTTGTTTTATATATTTATTGCTGAACTCCTGTTTTGTGATTTAAGCTGCTGCCACTATGTATTGCTACTTTAATCTTACATCCATGTCCTAGTGGTGATATGCTAGTTATTGGAATAACATTCCTTTAGAGGTTGTATTCTTCGCTGTTTCACTCTGCTATTCTGCTCATTTGCGAATTCTGCTCTAAAAGAGCTGCAAAAAATTGTCCGCTGCCGTTCATGTTAGTCGCAATCTCCCAGTTCTACAACAGCAACCACATGTACACAAGAGTCAAAATTCCCCTGTGAAGAGGAAAGTTTATTATCATTGCTCCCCATTCCCTGCTGTGCTGAACTTGGTGAACACTTTACAGGGAGTGATGAGGTCAGAATCTAGATGCCAAATATCGACTCTGTATTCACATAAATCCATGTCATGTCAGTTGGCTGCAGACCTACTCACGTCTGCCATCTTAATGTCCCGAAACTATGATACATGAAATGCAGGACATGATGTTATCATGGTGCTGTTTGTCTGTCTGTGTTCGGACACATTCTTGTATGCCAATGATTACTTTTTAGAGCACAGTGCCATATAAATTTATGTTTAATGAGGGAAAAACTGAGGGGAAAAAAAACATTCATCAATACCTTGAAATCAAGAACAAATGTTGAGACTCCCCTGTTATGTGAAGAACTACACCCTGACATGGAAATAGATGTTAACTAAGACATTTATGAGCTTAATTAGCCACCTAATTAACAAATAATTATGTTTTAAACTACTGTAGTGATTACAGTGTTACAATAGAATGTATGCGCCTTGTTTTTATGACTGATGTTTATTGGTGGAGCCAAGTTGTTCAGTTAACAATGGCAAATACAGTGTTTTTTGTTTGTAGTGTAGCTAATGGAGACCTCACTACTAGAACACTTTTTTGTAACCTGTATTTTGATTTAACTGACGATCAACATTCTCATGCTTTGTTTAGACACAACAAATATTCATTGTACGGAACTAATTTCTGGGCTTTTGACAGCCCTAAATATCCAGCACTACATAAATCACCTTGGGATAGCCCATAAGGGACCTGTCCAATCTGACTTTAACAAGCCTTTTATTTTCTCAGTGTGCTGCGTAGGTGTCAAGGACAGCTCTCACACCATCCCTCTGGTGCAGTCAAGGCTCAGAAAATATTTACTGCATCTCACACACTGAGTGGACCTGCCTTGTTAGTGTTGTTGCCTGCAAGAGCCTGACTCAAAAACTGTGCTTGTGTGGGAGGATGAGAGGGACGTGGACAAAGCGTAACAGAACAGAAAGTGCATTTTGTCACATCAGCTCTGTTTTTTTTTTTTTTTTTTTTTTCTTAGTTGGTAGTGTAAAGAGTCTGGAATACGAGTACAACCTGTAAGCATACTGGTTTTGGATTGAACTTTTGCCCCCGAGTCTCAATTCCTGCTTAACGTCACGGAAATCACTGACCCAGAGGTTTGACCCTGGAGATGTAAAATGATGTAGCTTCCATACTCCTCCTTGATCGGAGCAAAAGAACAGATATGTCAAAGACAAAAAATCTTTTGCACAAACAGGAAACGTCCAAGAGATTGCGGGAGAAAGTGGTGGGAAGGCCTCTAACAGGCCTCTAAGAGTCACATTGTTTAGGTCTGGGCTCCCCAAGGTTGCCTTTTTACATCTACACACAGGGAGGGATGGGAAAATACTGGGTGGGGGCTGTTGAGGGAGGCTTGCTATTTCTCCTTGCAGTGTAACCTCTCCCATGAATATTTTAAGCTCTTTATTAGATCTATAGAGGATAAAAAAAAGTTATTTGTACTTCCTTCCAGTCCTTTAAGGTTTATCAGTCAGATGTCATTTGAATTCAATAAAACAGTGAACTGTCATGCAGACAGACGTATTTGGCTTCCTTAAGGTACGATCTGTTGAGCCAAAGGGCCATTATAGACTAAGATAATGGAGGAAGAGGCAATGTTGCCTTCAAGCAAGGAAGAGAGTATGGTGCTCTCAAGGTTTGATTCTCTTTATTAAAGCAATTTGTCATTATGTTCAGACAGGTTGTAAGAGTGTAAACAAATAAATTTGCTTCTATGTTCTCTCATTCACAATAGTTTCCTAGTTACTTTCATACTGTCATATATTCACTTTAAAGTGAAATGACGAGGGTATTTTATTATATATATATATATATATATAATATATATATATATAAAAAAATTGTAACACTGTATATATATATATATATATATATATATATATATTGGGTGTCCGTATGAGGCTATGGCAGTATGCTCTCTGGTTGTTAATGTATGTCTTCCTGCAGTAAAATGCAGTGTGTGTGTGTGTGTCTGGCACATAATGTAAGTTTTTGTGTGTGTGTGTACGTGAACCTGTTTGCGTAAGACGGAGAAGTTTCACTCACACACTGGCGTACTAAGGGTCTGGAACCTGTTCTTATCCCCAGCCAGGCTTTCCTTATGTAAACAGCATGTGAACAGCATTGAGTTTTCTTTCTCACCCATGACCCTCACTCTTGTAAAAGATCCATAACCAGGCAGGGGACCATTACAAAGGTGGTGTGGAGTAAATTCAATTCTTTTAAGATGCATCTGTGTATGACTATAGCCAATACTGTCTGTACAGTATCTCATCTTGTTCCCACTGTCCTTTTAAACCACCTCTGGCCATACTGCTTCTCTCTGGCGCTGCTGGGGAGTTTGGGCTCAGCTGAGTCAATAACCCTGGGGCCCTCCAGACCGTATAAACACCCCCGTCCTCCGGGAAGAGGGTGACTTGCGCCATGCTGGCGATGTTTTGTCATGTTCTCATCTCTGTAGTAACAAACAGATCAGTCTTTGACAGATGTGTTTGGAGGAAATGGTTCAGTCTTCGACAACCCTGTCGTATAACAAATAATCCTTTGTTATAGCATGTTCTTTTAATTGGAGCTGCATATAATGCACTGGAAACAATTCTTGGTAAACATTATAACCTCCACTGGACAAAACAGATTATGGTGCTGTAACAAGATAAGACAATATAGCCCACTCAAAATCTAATTTAAAAAAAACACCTGTCTTAAAACATGTACCAGTTCTTGTTGTTTTCCTTGAGAACTGTGGAGCTGCTGTTATTAGCTTTGATTCATGTAAGCCACAAATAAAAATGGTGACAAGTTTTCATGCCAGTAGAAGAACTATCAAAACATATGTAAAATCCACTTTTCTGTTCCACCCATGTAGTCATGATGTGATGATTTGACCATGTTGTTAGAAAGCTGGAGCATGAATTGGATTCCATCCTATAGCTTTTTCATAGAAATCCTATATAAATGCACTGTAGTTTGGACAACTATTCAGGAAGGAATCTTCAATTCTGTCAGACTCTGTCAAAGTCCACCGCTATTGTTGATATGCAAAAGAAATCTAATTACACTTCTTTTGTTTAGTGTAGAACACATTCTGTGTTGATCACCTATATGAAATCAAAGTAATTTTTCCCCTAGGGCTAGAAATAAAACATTTCAGGACTGTATGATGATCATTTGGATTAGAATCATAATTGGCATTATTGCCGTAACATCTGCAGGCACCTTCTTGCAATGGATTTGTGCTTTTTGGGAAATAATCACTTTGAAACACTTGTATTGGTAGTATCGCTAGCCAGTAATGTTTTGTTCCCAAACTTGAGTATCTAAAATTATCTGAGGACTGGTTGCGGTTTCCTGTCGAACTCTCACCAAGCAGGGGATTCTTTATGTGATGATACAAGTTGCTATATACAACCTATGTACAAGTCATAGTGATGTGATTACAAAGTTACAGTGTTGCCATCAGGTAACAACTCTGGATAAATTTTAGATGCTCTGAATTAATTCAACAAAACCTTTTAAAGAAGTCTAAAAACATCTATTTCAGTTAAGTCTGAGTTGAAACAAGAGTTAATTTATTTTAGTTGGAGCTCTTACTGTCAGCTGACTGGTAGCTTTAGGGGTTATAGATCAGATTTAGAGGCAATAAGAGAACAAGCAGCCTCATGAGACAATGAGCGAGAACAAAATGTCTGCTATTAACATCTAGTGAGGGACGTGTTCATACAGACCATAAGGTTATTGCCTTAAAAGGAAATCTAAAGATTATGATTCCACCCTTTGATTTGCTTTCATACGGTGATAAACTCCACAGAACTGCTACAGGTATATTTTCCTGTAATTCCTCTTTAGATCCTTCTTGCCTGTGCGCTATAAGAGCCATGACTCAGTAAATGGAAGCATTAACATTTTACAAGAGCATACGTTAGTGCTCCGAAAATATTCTTAGCCGGGCTCGACTGCTGACATTATGCGCAAACAACAACTCAGAATCATAAAACAAGACTCTAAATGGCCTTAACTTGCATCTTTCAGTCGTTTCCCTGTTCGTCATAAGGTTCCTGCAAGTTTGTTCCATATTCTGGGATATTGAGTTCACTTGACCTAAACTGAACAAGAGGTCAAGAACTTTGCTACAGCCAACTTGAACAGTCTTTTGGCCATCCCTCCAGTCCTGTTTCATGCACAGATCTACAGACAACAGGCACTATGGAAAACACAGTATATGTGTTCAGTCATGTATCTATTTTAAAATTAGTCATAATTCCTTTTTGATGGAATATATGTGTAATTGACTGTTGTGTCTGCCCACTATGCTACTGAAAACAGTAATTTTGAAAATTTTACATTAGTCTGCTGTCCTGTTCCCAGCATTTTCTGCTGAGGCGGCCTTGCTTAAGCAGTTTGTTTTGGCTGTGTTTTAAAGGAGTGCCAGTTAGTGGATGGCACCAAGGTCTTGTCATCAGCACATAGTCTGTGGAAAGGAGGTTTCTAATTTAGTTTTCTGTTCTGTTTTTATTTGGATATTTCGAGACACAGAGAAAAGACAGAACATCTTTAGCTTCTTTGGCCATTTGAATAATTTCAGGATGGATGAAAACACCGTGTAAGGAATTCATTGGTTGTCTGAAAGTGGGCGTTCCATAGGGAACACGAATCCCTAAGAGAACCAAAGTCCTTCAGAGCTGCATGACACAATGATCTGTCCAGTTGTTGAGGACTGTTGGCTTCCACCCACACCTCCCTGGTCTGATAAAGGAAAAAGGTAAAATAATGAGAAAAATAATGGTTAATTGCTTCACACAGCAATTTGCCAGATCTGTGGTGGTGAGAGTAAACAGGGTATGATCTGCTCTTCCTCATTTTCCAAACATCTGTCAATTTCCATGTGTTCAAAAGAGTGCAACTCCATGAATATCTTTAAGGAGAGACTGCGTGATGAATTGCGTCTTGCCTTGCACTATGATGGCAGGCTGCTGTTCACTTGGACTCGAGAACAAACTGATGATATTTTGGTGGTCAAAGGTGAACTCACAAAACATGGTTTTGGCCTTGTGAACACAATTTCTCAGGAACTCCTGAAGGGAATCCCTTCAAATTTGAAGCTGTACTCTGATTGATTGGGTGAGTTGTTGGTTGGTTGGTTGGTTGGTTGGTTGGTTGGTTGGTTGGTTGAAACTTAACCTGAAACTAGTCTGAGTGAGGCATACAACTAATTCTATTTCTTTTTTCTTTTTTTGTTCCATGTCTTTTTAAATGTTTAGATATAACAGCCCAAAGTTTACCAGTCTGTACCAGTAACATTCAATCACAAGACAGAAGAATAAAATAAAGGATTTAATAAAGGACTTGCTGAGCATGTTGGATTATGTCTCCTCCTTTCAATGAACAGGTCAAAGTTTTAGGAAACAAGCCAAGGAATTCAACAACCAGAGCCAAAATAGCTCCATGTGTTCTCAGTGGCGACAACCACATTTTCTCCCAAATGACAAATGCATCATGGCAACAGACTACACAGAACAAATAGGGCTATGAATGCAGGGTAAGCATGGAAAATATTTTTCCAATTTTAATACATAAAAGGCTTTTTGTGCTTGATGAATGATAAGTATCGTTCTACATCCTTGTATTTCAGTGTTTCTGTTTATTATTCATTAACCTTGAGCGGTTTGTAGTTGGCTTTATTGAATATCAGCTCATCAAAATATTGTGTACATCATTGGATTCAGAGGTAACTGACAACTGTATGCTAGCACAATATCTCAAAAAGTGAAATATTTGCTTTCATACTTTATACTGTTATTGGAGATTGGAATCCAAGGCTCCTAAATTGGTCATAAGATGCATATACTTTATGATTATCAGGGGAAAATAACAGAGACATTCAACTGCCCCATGGGCGCTCGTTTTGTGTGCTTCTGAGGTTAGTTAACCCCTGCTGAGCGAGCTAGAGTGGATGGGAGGAGGAGTAGAGCTAAAAGAAATAACACAGCAGCGGGGTATCTCATGCCAATCAGCGTACAGCAAAGTGAGAAAGATTAGCCAAAAGACTGATGCTTACCGATTTTTTTTTATTTTTTATTTTTTTTTATTTTTTTCCCCCCAAGACTTCGGGTTGATGTTATTACCCTTGAGTCTCAGTGGGGTTTTGCTTTGGTTCCCTAGATATTTCATACCATGTTCTGTACTTTAGCCTTTCTCGTTCCGAGGCAGTTTAATTCCCATCACTGTATGTGCTTTGACTCATATCTGTCTAGATCTATAAGTAAATGAACATTTTGTTTTCTGCCTCATGTCTGTATTGCCTCTGTCATTATGGCATTTAACAGTGTTACCATGCTACTTGCCATTCAGGGTCAGGTTTCAGAGTACTCCCACTCTGTGTCGGCATGAAGAGAGGAGGCGACCCACCAAGAGGCAACTCCTAATGAAATCCCTTCCTGGGAGCTCTGTAAATATTTTCATCCTCTCCCTCAGCCTGTTGATAGACTAATACCACTCACTTTGCTAATTAATCACCGAGGAGTGAAGAGAAGCTGAGACGGGAGGACCTGGATAAGTGGACACATGGCTGTTGTTGGAAACTGTCCACATCAACACCCTGTATGTGCTCCTATCCTCTGTCCTCTGCTCAGATACACATCTAAGCACAGGCAGGTAAAAATAGCCATCTTGTATTCAAAAGGCATTTACTATACAAACGTAATACAGAGCTTTCTACCCAGAGCCAAAATGATTTGGAAATTAATCAACAGCTTTTGTGATCTTGCATACATTTTTTCATTAGTTTTTCCCAGCAAAAAATGCAAGACTTCACCTGGTTCCAGCTAGTGAGAATTTGCAGCTTTTCTCTGTCTTATATTATAGTAAACTGAGTTTTGGACTGTTGCTTGCAAAGGACAAGCAATTTTAAAAGACATAACTTTGGGGTTTTAAATAGCTGTGTTGGTCATTTTTACTGTTTTGGTTTAGATAAACCAGATGATTTAATAATTGGTAGATGAATTGATAAGACAACAATCATTAGTTGCAGCTTTAATCCCACATTTTTTGTTAAAGCTTTAGTAAACACATTACATAAAAGTAATGTGTCTAACCGACCTAATTGGATAACATCTTCAGTGAGTTAAATGTCCTAATTTAAAAACGGATCAATATGGTTTAATCCATGTTAATTAAGTAGTGACTTTAAAGTGTAAGTAAACATTGGTCTCAACACTTTTGCAGTATGCAAGTGTGATAAAAGTATTTTCAGCAGTTTTTGGTACGTGCGGGTGAAATTGTATGATTTTAGGGTAAGGTGCAAATTGTCCATATATTTTCTGGAAATGGAATTGTAAGACTATTTTTGGATGGCATAAATGACATAAGCAGATAGGAATGCCTACCTTTGATTAATCCACTGAATTTAATACCCAAGTCGATACAATCCTGTAAATTCAGCATTTCTGTTGATCAGCCCTGCTCTCTGAATTGCAACATTGACTACAGTGACCTAATTCAACCATAGGTATTTAAAGGATCTGTTCCTTAATATTAATGGTATAAAAAATCTCTGAGCTTTCACTATACTCGTATTTCTCTACCCCATTGAGTCTGTTTTACACCCTGTCACATTATGGCTTATCATGCAGGACTATTAAGGACAAGCTGTTTTGAGAATCAAAGTCTTCTTTTAGTTCCTTTCCCAACAGGCACTTATAATAATTAATGGTCTCAGTAGCAACAGATATCACCATAACAAGCTGCTGATAGCCTCACATAGGGGAAATACTACTCTCTATTATAATATAATGTTGTTTTCTTTTAATAAAGATTAATCCATGTTAGGGGATGTGGCAGCACTAAGATATTTATTAAAAAAAATGGCACCCTGAAACAAAGTACTGTATTGCTAAAGATGAATGATTGCACTCATAATTGAAATAATAAACTGACGTAGTTACAGATATATACTTGGACTCGTCTCTGCACAGCATATAAATACACATACTTGCACACATAATCTGTCTTTGACAGGTGAGATGCGCCACTCATGCTGAGGAAACTGTTGAATCTGCCCTTCTTCCAAACTTTTGCGTCGCCTAAACTTCTCAGTCATCCTGGTTATTTGAGAAGCAATATTACCGCTGGCATTAATACTGATTGATGAAGCTGAATTTCCACATGAGCCTCATGTTGGGTACTTGGAGCCAAACCACAGATGGACACAATGTGGGTATTCAACTGCTCATCTTATTTTCATACTTTCCAGTCTCTTCTATGGTCTATATCATATCAAATAGTTACGTAGCCTGTGAACAGTATCTGTATTTCATATTTTAAAAGTAAGTACCCCTTGAAAAGGTGCAAGCGAGGGTCACACCCTCAGTTTAAAATCTTAAATTTGCTGGTAATAGGATATACTTGTTTATACAAGTGCATGCTAAACAGACGTCACAGTTAATAGGTTTTCAGAAAACTGTCCATCATGTTTATTTAATCACTCCTGATGGGCTTTTTGGTGATGCAGGGAGATATTGGTCTCAGACCTAGCACAGTGAAAATCAGGTTAGCTCTTACACTGCATGTGGAGGAGGCCTGCAAATCTGGCCCCTGTTCCATTTCCCCTGGCTGCATTACCCACTTCTAACAAAGTTACCGCACACTTCTCATTTTTCATTGGATTAAAAGGGCTATATAGATTTGGACATGTGACACTGTGGTACATCAGTCCCCAAGTGCATCTGCCCTACTGTTCAGATTGTCTCACACAAACACACACACACACACCTCCCCTCTAGCTCTCTTTCACACACACTTTCTCACTTTTCCCTCATATCTGGGTTCAGTTTGTCGCTGACCTCCCTCACAGACAGACGCTGCTCATTAGCCTTTTGGCTCCGTCGCCTGCTTGATTACATCAGAAAAGGACAACAGCACTAATAATCGTTTGCAATGACTCAGACCCATTAAAAAGCTATAACAAGGCAGACAATGGAACGTATGGCCGCTGATAATTGCGTAAATTATTGTAGTTTTTGCCACACATTTAGCTGGACATTATGGATTGTCCTTCAACATGTTGATTAAACCCTGACAAATCTCAACAGTAGTCTAAACTTGTTCTACTTACTGAACCATTTGTGATAGGACTATGAAATGATTTACTGTTTCTAAATTTATTGTATGGCATGTTATTAAATTCTGTAGTCCCTGCTCCAGGTACTTCCCTTCCTTTCCCTACTGATGGGAGAAAGCCAACCATTTATTTGTTTGGCATACATTTAAACAGTCATTTTTTTTTTACCGCCCAAAGGGCTGGTTTCATAACAACATCTTCATCCAAGGCGCTTCAGTCAAGGATTCTAGAAATTTAGCCTCCAGACATTTTTACACCTTTACATAAATCCTTGTTTAATGACTAGTCACTCACTGTCATCATCTATAATCTGCTGTGTCGAGATGCAGCCTGTTGGACTGAGACAAGAGTTCATTAATTCGAAAGATATGGGTGAAAAACCTGGTCTAAATGGACTTAAAAAAGGGAAGTATGTATCAAACTCCATTAGTGTCATATTCACATTTTCCAGTACAGTAACATATTTTCTATATTCAAACTAACTTCAAATAAGTTCTATTATTCTTCCTCCGATGGCTCATTTCCTTGACTGTTCATCTGTTTCATATTATGTGCAGCGTAGGTTACAATCCCCATGGCAAATTATTGTGAGGGAACCCTCAATAATCATGCTCAAGTGACATTTGAGGGACATCTTTCCAATATTCCCCTCAGCAACTACCCCTTTTATATTATGTTATCATAACCTCTGCATTTAGTCAAGGGCATATGTTAACCATTCAGAAGATAGTTTCCCTCCACAGTAACGCAGGGGTCCACGGGTTTGCAATGTTCAGCATGTTTGAAAGAGGTAGTTTCCCATGCGTGTTTCTCATGTAGATTGTGCAATACAACTTTTACAGGGGTGGGTTTAGAGATGTACTTTTTGTTCTTCCAGCAGGATGTATGACAAAACCTGCTAAGATCAGAAAGTTTAAAGATGAGATGCGAGTTTAATGATTTGATAAGGATCAATTATACTTCAGGAATCGTTTACTTGGCAGGCTTCATTTTATTTGATATCTTCCTGATCATCCTCTCTTTGCCTAAAGACAAAAACACATTAGATGATATAAAAAGTGATGATCATGACAGATTTACAAGATCCTGGCCAGTCTTAAGGTGTTTTTTTAGTTGCACACATTATCTTGTAGTATGCCTCCGATCAACTGGAGTAGTCGTGATTATAGCGAACATGTTTGATCTTTACAAGTGGACCATTTGAGAACAAATAAGAAAGGAAGGAAGATATTAAGGGAGGAACTCACTAAAGAAAGTAAGGAATAAAAAGAAGGAATCAAAGAGAGATGGAATCAAGGATGAAACTAAGGAAAGGAATGAACGAGCTAATGAAGGAAGGGAGAGAATTGGGACCGGACCGAATGATGTATTTAAGGAAGAATAAAATTGGGAATGAAAGAATCAAAGGAGGAATAAATTGGGGAAAGGACAAAGGAAGGAAAGAATTATTTGGGGAGTTAAAGAATGGAGGAATTAAAGAAGGGGAAAAAACGATCCTCATGCACCTCACTCATGCTCAAAATCACTTTGATTTGAAGGCCATTCCCTAATACATACTCGTTAGGGGCTGTTTGAGTAAATTGATGTAGTTTCGATAACATACATTATTGTGCTATTTTGGGGTTACTTTGTCATGGCTAGGCTAAATATTTAATATTAAATAATATATTTAATTGCAATGTAAAAATATGTCAAACACTGTTGTGGGATCATACCTTTTGTCATGATATATACCATAATAAGGAGGCCATCTGCTCAGACCATGCACACGGAAACAAAAAGGACACCACTGATTTCACCTAAAGACCTTTTTAAAGTCTGGCACATGAAAGGACCATGCTGATTTTTTTGTTTTTCTTTTTTTCTTTTTGAAGCTTTACATCCATTAAGCCCACTCATCTGGAGCTCACTGACACACAGAAACAAAGACGTCACCAGGTTGTTAACTGTGCGTAGCCAGGCTGTGCTGATGTCACGGCAGAGGATGTATACTGTACTACAGCTCATCAGCACTGTTCCTAGAGAAAGCAGGTCCTGCACTGTTTTATAGGCGGGCAGTAGGCCACTAGATAACTTCCAGTCACAGCTGTTGTGCTTGTTTCCCCTGATAAGATTTGTAATTTTCCACACGGTCTACAATGTGCCCAGCACAATGTCAGACTTTCTGTTTCTATGAGGAAAGATAGAGGTTTTATGACCTGACTTTCTCTTTCATGTGTGGAGCATTTTAATCACACAGCTTTAGAAAATGTCTTTTCCCTTCATAAACTTTTTGTCCAGCACAGTGACATTTAATGATGAAGTAAAATGAACCAGTTCTACTCTTTTCCACTTGATCAACTCTTACGAAGTCGTTCCATGTCTCAACTCTGCCCCTTGGTGGACGCATGATTGAACAGCTGAGACATTCTTGATTTTGATACTTGTCTGATTCTCTGAAGTCTTATTCAAAGGGAAATAAGACTTTCATGATGAGGATTTCTACCTATAACTTCAGTGAACTTGACAAAGGGATGCAAAAAGGGTCTGTACTGCTTGAAAAGTATTGTTCTTCAGAGGTACTTTTAGTGCAAACGAGGCATTATTTTTCATTTAAATATACAATACAGTATAAAAATCACTTAATTCTTTTAAGGATATTGGGATTTGGTATCAGTAATTGTAGCCAAAAACATTTGGCATAAGTAAACCCAGAGTTTTTTTGTTTTTTATTCTGCCACTCTGAAAATCAATAAGAAAAAAAAAACACAATTTCTCACAAGGGAATGAAAATCTTTATACAAAGTGAAGACATCACAGCAGATTGTTATTCAATATGGAGCAAAGCAGGCGCTGGATTTGAGATGTGAATTGGATGGGTGCCATCTTGTGGTCTGCAATCTCTATTACACAGAAAGACCCATTCAATGAAAGGACAGTTTATGACCCGTGGAAACAGAATCTACAGTGGCATACTGAGGAAAAATGTAACTGATTTACCTATAGGTTCACTTTGACTTAACATGTTACTTATATTTGATGCTTAGTAGAATAAAGATGGGGAAGACTGGAGATATGCAAGAACCTGTAAACCAGATGTGAATTCAGTGTCGCAGGTATGCAGTTCATCTGAACCACCAGGACACCCTTATCTGTTTCTCTTTAAAAGATGAGTCATAAAGAGATTTGGATCACAGTTAGTTCAGACAGTGACTTTATCACATTTTTAATTTATTGCCTTATCTCTCTTGTATTAAGAATCCTCATACATGTTTCCACTGTAAAAACAGGCTTATAGAATCTTTTTCTTCTTTTCCTTTTTCAACTCATTCCCCCACATGTTATTCACATTGTGGCGAGTTCTCACACACACACACACACACACACACACACACACACACACACACACACACACACACACACATTAAGCTACTTTCTGCTTCATGAAATTTCTCTGCAACTGGGATTCTTGAAGTGATGGTGACACACACATGCCGACCTCCTTTATGCGTTCAGTTTAAGGTGCTGGGCAATAAAAGAGCAGCTAAATCACTGGAAGTGTACACAGTGATAACCATTAAGTTTGACCACACCACTGGAGTTGAATTGATGCGTTGTAGCATGCAGTTAGCGGCTGAATGTTTGCAAGTCCCATGGTGAGAAGTTCGGGATGCTAACTCTGCGCCAGCACACCAAGCACATCAACTAGCTAGCCTTGGGCAAAGGAAGCAAACGTGCTGGAGTATTTGAGTCAGTTTGCATCCCTAATGTCAGAACAAAACGGTAGCCCCGGCGGTAACACTCAACGCTTTACTTGTTTATTTATTTCTGTATTTTTGCCCCCTTCTAATCTCCTGTTCCCGAATTAATTACTCAATTAGCATAGTAAATTAGCGAAACAATTATGATGCATGGAAAACTTCCAGCACACCATCACAGCCAATCTGGATACATTTAGTGAAGTGAGGAGGGAAAAAAAAACAAAAAAAAATGAGGAAAGAAAGCAGGCAGGGTGGCTTAGAAACTAAAACCAGAGAGTTTGTAGTGAAATAAAACATTTTAACAAACAGTTCTGCCGAATGAAATGTGATCCCCTCTTCTCAGTATGAGATGTAATAAAAATAGCAGTACAAATTTAATAGCAATGTATAAAAGTAGCAATGAATTAATTCTCCATGCTTCTTAGAAGGTTGCATGGAGTGCATAAAGAATTAAGTGCCTTCCTCTTTCTAACTCAATGATCACACACATGCACAGATTTGGTGGAGGTGTCAGGAGGTGAAGCTGACAAAGAAAATGGTCGAGAAAAGAGGGTTTCCTTCACTTTTACACATACAGTAAAGGCATCGTGTGTGCTTTAAACCATAAATCAGTCGCTGGTAACACCACGCAGCAGTCCCTCTGTAAAATTCCACATCCTGGCCTTTTTCGAATTCACCAGAGCAGTTGGAAAATTGGCCCTTTGGCGTGTATCCACGTATCCCACAACTGGATGACAGTGCAGCCTTCTGCCTGCTGGTGGGAGAGGTGGACTCCTGCTTTTGTTTATCAGGGGGACAAGGAAATGGTTGAATATTTTTAACATAATATTCCCCCTGGGATCTCGCATTGTTACAGCTAGCAACAACATGTCCCTGAACGCTGTGAAAACAAACAGGAATGCTGCTTTAGCTCGACTAGAGGAGAGGTTTAGGCCACTGAATAATTACTGCTGTTTGGGCTCGGAAGAAACCCGATGCTTCTCGCACCTAGAATAAGAAGAGAGCCGATCTAGAATATGACCTCCTCTTGTCCAGAAAAACGGCATGCGCAGGACGCTCACTCTGCCTGCACCACACTTTCCTCTGAGATCCAGCGCTGGACCAGTACCAGCCCGCTGTGAAGGTGGTGGAAAGGACTGACCCTATGCATGTGTCACCCTCTTCGCGCCTCCTCTGTCCAGGAAGTTGAAACCCCACACCATCTATGTTCTGCTACAGAGCTCACTGCTGTGCACCTCACAAAGTTTTATCAGGAGTGAAAGCATTGCTGCGCGCTCACACACTATAACTGGTTACCCTGTGTGCCTGTTTAATTCACTGCTGCAAAAGACACCATGTTTTCTAAGGCGGAGATACAAGCACTGAAGTTTCAGTAAAGTCTGCTTGACAGAATACTTTTTGTATTTTTTTTTTTTTTTTTTTTTTTTTTTTTTTTTTTTTTTTTTGGAGACCGTGTTCTTTCTTTTTACTGGTCCCCAAGAAAAAACATCATAAGATGCATCTTTAATATGAGCCCACTGAACACTGAGCTTCTTGTGTGCCCACCCCATCGACTGATTTTTAAAAACGCTGTTCCAACTTTTTTTTTTTTTCTTTTTCAGGTGACTTGTTTAGCACTTGTTGAATAT